>NW_026000211.1:26407287-26518597 GCF_001458135.2 Marmota marmota marmota | reverse complement strand
TATATATATATATATATATATATAAAATCCTCATGTCAGGTAGAAAATGCAGGTGGAAGCTCAAGGAACTACCAACTACCTGAACTTCTATACTATATCTTGATTGTTTACAGAATTTGTTTAGGTCGTTGGCTCTTGAATCTGGAGAGAGATTGTGGGAAAAAATGTAATTTGTCTATGAATGAACTGTAAAGAGTATGACAGCCACATCTTTTTTGTGTTCATTTTGTAATTCATATTATTACAAGTTTATAAAGTACATATTATTTATAGTATACCATTTTCCTTGTTTAGAAAAATGATTCCTTTTTGTATTAATTTTTAAATCACATCTTTATAGCAAAGTATCCTCATTATTATATAGCATATTAATACACATCATATATGCACTCCATTATATAAAATCTTTTATGTTATTAGTTTTATAATATGCATGTTTTTATTCATGCTGATACAAAATATTATTATCCCTGCTCTTTACCAGTTCTCTATCCTTAATAATATATTAAACATCTTTATGCTTCAGACTACCTTTGAAATGTAGATAAAACAAATGAATCTATCTTTTAGAATTCTTAAAGGAATAAATTAATGCATATAAAATTAAACACATTAATTTAATTTATTAATGTTGTATAAATAACCTAGAACACTGATTTAAATATATTAGGCATTCACAAAATGTTAGTTTTTTTTAGATTTTTTTGTTGTTGTTGATATGAGTTGTGCATCTTTGACAAAAGAAATGAGCTTTTCCAAAGGGAATGTATGTACATTGATTTTGACCTTCTTAGAAATTCTGTGACTACGTTAGCTAGAATAATTAATACCAACAGAATAAGAATGGAACATGCTACTGGTATCTGTGCACATTGGATAACCTATTTACCTTCCTACAATATAAGTTTTTAAAGAGTTGGAATGTATATCACTCCTTGAAATCTCTCCTATTACCTCCCATGATTCCTTTATCCTGGAAAAATGATGAATAATTGATGTTTAAAAGGAGACCATGAAGTTAAAATCCACACATATAAAATCCATCAACTGGAATCTTGCTGGCAGTTTTATTGCAAAGTATAGCACTGTGGTTAACTGTGTGAGCTCTAAACTGGGCTTCAACTCCAGCATTGCTGCTTCTCAGTTCCCTGTCTCCTAGGGATTTCTTTCAGTTATCTGAATATTGAGGATCACTACCCAATATGTCTTACAAGTTTGCTTTGAAGGTTAAGTTATAATATGTAAAATACTTAGAATATTACCAGATATCATTGCCCAATTATTTTAGCAATATATACCTAATGCTAATTGTGAATACTTCTGCTATAATTAGTATACACCTATTGTCATTATTATTATACTTCTCTGAAGAATATGTATTTTCAAGAATATTCTATATGTTTTAAAATTTTGAGAAACTAATCTCTTATAAACCATGTGAAATATTATAAAAGATGATATTTTATTTAAGGGGCAAATATTTTATTATTTAAGAAATAAAATTAATACAAAAATTCCATGAGTGCATGCATTTAGTATAAATCCTTTCTTTTGGTGGTGCATAAGATTTTGGCATAAGATATTGGCAACATAAGGTATTGGCACTCCATGTCTCTATTCTATGAAGGCTGCAGAAATCCAGGTTAAAATTTCCTTAAGGTAAGGTTTTAAATTTTTTTTTTCACAGACAAAAAATCTATATGTAACTTTCTACCTAATAATGAAAATGCCTAAGATTATCTTAACTGGGACTAATGCAAGAAGGTACATTAAACACTACTTAGCCAGAACAATAAGGCAAAGTAATGAAATAAAAGACATTAAATTTGGAAACAAAGAGATAATCTGCATTTTTTTTCATATAGAGAACAACTGGACATTCAGAAAATTCTGAGATCACTAGAAATAGTAAGTAAATGTAGAAAAGTGGCAACATATAAAATCAGTATAGAAAAAAAAATTTGACAAAATATTAAAAACAATTAAAAATAAAAATTCAATTTACAATAGCACTAATAAAATTACTTAGTTTTAAATTCAACAAAAAGCATTATAGGCCTCTATTCAGAAGAAAACCAAACATTAATTGTGAAATCTAACTAAATGAAGAGATAGACAAGTGTGTGGAGTGGACAATTCAACTTTTGCCATATATTAATTTTCTTTAAATTTATCTATGTATTCAATAAAATCCAAATCATAATTCTAGCTGATTCTTTATAGAAACTGACAAACTGAATCTGAAATTTATACATAAATACAAAGGACAACCACCAAAACAATATTAAAAATTTCATGGGTTTGGATGTAAAGTGTTCCCCAAAAGTTCCTGTCAATGCAGGAACATTCAGAGATAAAGTGATTGCATTATTAGATGGAAACCAGAGACCTTTCATTTTAGTTTGAATGAGCCTAACTGGGTGGCAACAGCAGGCAGGTGGAGTATGGCTGGACTGTTGGGTCACAGAGCGCGTGCCCTGGGGTAGCTCATCCTGCAGCCCCTTTCTGTGTCCCTTTGTCTAGTCTTCCCCACCTGCCATGAGCTGAGCATCCTTCCTCTGTCGGCCCTTCATCTATGATAGCCAAACCTAAGAACTGAGACCTCTGAACACCATGAGTCCCAAACCAACTTTTTCCTCCTCAAAGTTATTCTTGTCAGGTATTTTCATCACAGGGACACAAAAGCTGACTAAAACAGCCGCTGAATTCAAAAGTTAGCATAAAGATATAAAAAAAACTTAGGTACATGGTACAAGCCTAACTAAAGACAAAATAGTCCACTGCAACAAAATAGAGACAGAAACACAACAACGCTTTTAGGACCATTTTGTTTTTGACAAAAGTACCAAAGAAATCCAGTAAGGCAAGGTGCTACACAGGAAGATCCAGGAGTCAGTTACCTCTTAAACACCAAAGTTCAACCGTGAACTAAAAATAATAATTACGCATCAGATGTAAATTTACAAGTTAAAATGTTAAAAATTTTGGGAGAAAACGTAGAAAATTTCTTTTCTGTAGAAAGTAATAACTATAAAAAATGATAAATTAGACTGAGCATGTAAAAAATCCTAGGAAGTACAATTTTGAAAATTGCTCTGATATCTTAGGCTATAAGAGAAGAAGAAATGACTCCCTAGGTTTAAAAGCCATACATTGCAATCGTTTTTAATGCCTCAAATAGATATACTTATCACAATCATTGTGTGTATAATGTAGAAAAATAAATACCAATAATAAAAAAGTTTTGGAAAAGGGTATCTGCTTCAAATTCACATTTGAAAATGGAAAAGCTGCTTAGAGAATGAGTGACACTGGTCAAATTACCCCATTTCTCATTTATAAAAGAGAAATAACATATGAAATTATTTTCATACATAGTGGCTTACACATAAGAAAATTACAAGCTTGAAAATGTATCAAGATATAAATTTAGATACATCATGAAAAGGTCAGATACATATTTAAATATATATATATATATATATATATATATATACACACACACACACACACACACACACACACACATGTATTCATATTTGTATATATGAACTTATGAAAGTTAGTGTAATGAAAAGGTCATGCATTACTATAGTGAAAATGAAAACACAAGTTATTGTAAATGGAAGACAAAAAAAAATATAAAAAATTGGGCACTGCAGGGCATGTCCGATGTCCTAGCCATTTGAGAGGCTATCTGTGGTGGGAGAATTACTTGGTTCAGGAGTTTAGGGCCAGTCTTGGCAACATAGTGAGAATGTGTCTCAAAAAAAAGTTAAAACAAAAAAATAGCCCTCCAAAATACAGGGCATCCCTTACTTTGACTCCTATGCTCACCTCATCCCTACATCTAGACCAGTAACCGGGGTTTTAGTACTAAAGTTTTCTGGCACAACACACATGTTCTTTTGGAAGCCTCTCTTTGATGCTGCCATAGTCATTGCTGAAGTGATGGTCACTCAGGGATTTAAGGCAAAAAGGCAGAAAATGATAAGGGATTCATAACACTGCCAAATAATTTATTACCACTTAATAAGGGAGGGGTTCAGAATATTCATTGAAATTGACAGTTTTTCATTGCTCATATATGTCAAACTGCTTACTTAAATGGATGGTAACACATTTATTTCCCCCAGTGTGTTGTGAAATTGGCAAGTGAGTAAATAAAACAAGTAGATCAACATTGTTCAGGTTTAGATATTATAGATGATCAACATTTCAAATATGAGTGTGTGAAAAGACACTTCTCATTTTTCTAAGGAATCAAGTCAAAGAACTAAGTAAACTAATAGAATTTCATAAAACTTAGAATAATATCAATGTTGTTTTTAAAAGGCCATCTTGACACAAAGTGGCTCATACATAAGAAGATTACAAGCTTAAAAATGTTATGTATCTAAGAAATAAAAAAAAAATGTATCAAGATATAAATTTGTCCTAAACTCATCAGGGTTAATATACTAACTCAAGAGTCTTGATCAGGCCATGAAGGTAAGTCTATGTACTGTCCATGTTAAGGTTAAAGAGAAAGATATAAAACAATTCATGCCTGGAGGGGAAGGGCAGGTGAGTTCTAAGAGTGGACAGAGCAGAGCATGAACCCTGAAAAAGGAGTATGCTCACTCAGTACCTCAGCAACTGTCTTCCAAGATGCTCACCATCCTGAAATGTACCAGACTTCCTAGTGTAATATGATCATGGAAATTAAGTTGAATCTCTTTAGCATAAGTTTTAGAAAAGGAATTTGAACAATAAAATAATAGAAGCAAGACATTCCATTGCCACAGAAAGGTATGTGGAATTATTTGTAAATGAAAAGATAAAAGAATCCTTTATTTAACAATACAAGCAGTTGGTTTAGTATATTAATTCTTTCATAAACTTTTTTTCATTTTTACATTCAAACTTAATTTTATTATGTCTCCTTTTCCTTTCTCAAAGAGAAAAGTCATTAATGTCTATAAATTATCATTTCCCTTACCTTTATGTGTAAATTGAAATACACTAATGATGAAATAATACAATGTATAGATCATGAAATGTTCTATATATTCAAATCACTAATATGAACAGAAAATAAACCCAGGATTGAAGACAAAAAATATTTTGAATTTATTTATACTCTATATTTCTCTACAAAATATTTAATCATTATAATTCACAGATTATTTCTAATCTACAAATTCAACTGACAAAAAAAATCATCTTTGACCTCTAACTTGATAATGATATTTAACACAAACATGAAATATTTACAGACAAGTGCATATTGTTTAGTTTCTCCTGAAGGAGTGATTTTTTGATTGACAACAATAAAACATTACACTTTTTCCTTCAACTGACACCCACACCATGCTGAACTTTTAGGGTTCCTAAGTGACTTCAAACCCTATATTTCTGTCAGAAGTTTATGCTACATCCATGACACTTTTTGCTTCCTAAAATCTCTTCCATCAACTAAAATCGTAGTCATATAATTTAATTAAGTATGACAAATCTGATCAAATACCAATGTAAAAGAGAGGGCTGAGTTTCTATTGAAACAATGTTGAATGTCTCAAGCACAGCACAGATGAGCTTCACAAAAAAAAAAGTTCATATTTAAATAAATGAATGGGTGTGAGATCATTCTAAAGCACTGGGGATAGGGTTTTAAAAATATTAAATAATGTTCTACCCCTCAGGCTGTTTTGCTAGTGCCTTTTAGCTTCTGATTCCCATTTTAAATGGATCCAGGAAGTCATATTTTTTTTCCCAGTAACTGCAGAAAAAAGAATACATTTTTGTGTTTCATGATATGTTTTCAGAGGTAAGGATAGGGAGTTCTGGAATCTAAATCAGTGTAAGGAGAGGACAGCTTTTCTCAACATTAGAACTGTCCTTAGCTATAGAGGTTTATCTCACTGAACATGATGTCATATGAGGGACCCTTGCCAGGATGGCCCTGGTCATCCTGTTCCATTCCTTTTAAATATGAGATTTTATGATGAATTTCATGTGTATTATTTTTTTTCATGTTCAGTGCTTTTATGAGAGCTTATCCCAGTAACTGATCATCCTGATGTGTTGGAGGTGTGACCTCAATCCAGTTGGCATACCTAAACCAAAAGTCAAACCGTGGCTATGCTGAAAAGCGGTTTAAATAGAAATAATGCCCCTGCATTTCCAAATATTGATTTTCCTACCATAAAATGATCTCAGCTCGAGGTATTTAGAGGATGGAAGGTGGGGCAATTAAATCGTAAATACTAATAGATTCAGCATAGCAAACTTTAATGTTGAAGTACCTTTCAAAATGCACATATAGTTACTCTGTTATCAAAATTATTAACTATTAAAAGTTAAGTAAAAATAGGCCTCACAAAAATAGGCCTCAAAAGAATAAAACATCATAGAATGTTGAAATTTAAAGTGGAATATTATATTAGAATATAATATAAATACTTCTTTAATGCTGTTATTGTGTTATTATTCTAGTATATAACAAATATATACATATATGTATACGAATATGTTTGTGTATATATAAATATATGTGTGTGTGTGTATATATATATATATATATATATATATATATATATATAGAGAGAGAGAGAGAGAGAGAGAGAGAGAGAGAGAGAGAAGAGAGAGAGAGATGTGTATATATGTATATATAGACATATTTTTTTTTAAGATTTCAAGGCAACAACTTGAAGGATGTATCAATGGTTCTCAACCATAGTTACACATAAATGTTACCTGGGGAGCATGTAAAGTTTATATGTGTGGGGTCTTATCCTGAACCATTTCTGCAAAGTCTCTGCAGCTAGGTTGGGAATTCCAGTATAAAATGGATAAGCTTTCCATTTGTTTTCCTTCAATGCAGGTGCACACACACATAGGCAATTTCATAAGCAAATCTCATTTCTAGGGAATTCACCATGATTTAGTTCACCTGTCCAGCACTGCATGACTAAATATGACAGAAAGAGTTTAAAATCAGCCACTGTTGTCCTCAGGGAATTCATATTTTGGATGTTCTGCTCAGTTCTAAAACATTAGTATCATTTATTGACTTATGCTTACGACAAATGTTATACACAATTTACATAAGAAAACAACAAATAAAACCAAGGTCTAACACAGATTCCATACTGGGGAAAAATTTCTCTCTCTTAACAAAGCTTAACACACAATCAAAATAGACTTTGTCTGAAGTGAAGAAACAAAGACCTTCATTTTTGTGTTAATTTCAGGAATGAGTACCTCTCAAATAAGCTTGAACAATTATATTTTCATTTTTTCTGACATTGCTGAATTTTTAAAATTTCAACAATCATTGGCTCTTTTAAAAAGACTAAGCATTTTCCCACAAAAGTCAATAATTTCTCTTAAGAGAAATAAAAGATGATATTACAAAAATACTTCTTATAAAAATCACAAATGTTCCAATATTTTTTCAACCTATATTTTCATAGTTCTTTATTTGTTCAATTGTCTTGTAGTGTATGCAGTTTTTACTTTGCTGAGCCTCTAGAAAGCTAACAAGCTTGAGTTTGAACTCTGATCAAATAATATTCAAAGTGGTCACATTGTGAAAAAACAGATATTTTTTTTTTTAAATTATGCCCTAGTCTTGTCATTTAACTGAAATAAATAAACTTGGGGGGGGGGTCCAAAATACAGAAACATGAATAAGAATGAAACTGATATTCCAACCTGCCTATAGTGTCTGACACCCAGGACTCAAAGTATCTGTCTTCTGGACAACTTGTACCATCTCAGGGCTACTCAGCTTCCAGATTAATAATGTCATTGGGGGGCTCAGTTGACCATCAGAGTCAGCATGGGATTTGGAGCTCACCATTACCGTGCAATAAATAAAAAGCCTCAAGAGTTGTTCAAACATAGTGAATGATGGAAAACATAAAATGATCTTTTCAAGAAGGCATGCCTCTGTGATCTTTGATTTTGATCTAGTATAAATAGCCTAGAGCAACACTTTCTCTTTAAGGGGGGGAAAAAAACCCTGGAAGTCCTAATTTGAATTTCAATAACAACAAACTTAAAAACAGTAGCAAGAGTTTAATATAATTTCTTATGAGGCTAAGAGTTCTGTTTAATTTTATTGTTGTATGCAATTCCCCTTTCCTGGTGTCAGTGAAAACAATCAAGAGTAGAATGGGTGGTTCAAAGTGCAAAAGTGGCCAAGTTAAATTTGTATGGGCAACAATAAAGATGATGATTTGAGGTTTCTGAAGAGCCATGTATTCATTGTAATCATATTTTTAATCTTCCTATATAAATAAAGCATTTACTGAAAATGACACATGTAAATAAATATCAAATATGGATTATGTTGAAGATCAATTTTAGGAACAACATTGATAGAAACACTTGATTTGTAAGCTAAGGCTTCACTGTGTGCCTAGTACACAGGGAGAACAATGGAGCACCCTATGGTACTGGAAATACACAGGAAAGAATTGACTTAACCACAGATGAATTTATGAGGACTGTGTTTTAAGCACTTAATAACATAGTGATTATCATTTTTGAGTTCTTTAAATACCCAAGATATTAGTGCCCTATCTGATATGCAAGTGATAAAAATTTGCTCCCAAACTGTAGGCTCTCTATACATATCACTGACATTGTTTCTTTAGCTGAGAAGAAGCTTTTTAGTTTGAATCTATCCCATTTATTAATTCTTGATTTTAATTCTTGCACTATAGGAGTCTTGTTAAGGAAGTAGGAGCCTAATCTGATATGATGGAGATTTGGGCCTACTTTTTCTTCTAGTAGATGCAGGGTCTCTGGTTTAATTCCTAGGTCCTTGATCCACTTTGAGTTGAGTTTTGTGCATGGTGAGAGATAGGGGTTTAATTTCATTTTGTTGCATATGGATTTCCAGTTTTCCCACCACTATTTGTTGAAGAGGCTATCTTTTCACCAGTGTATATTTTTGGTGCCTCTGTCTAATGAAAGACAACTGTAATTATATGGGCTTGTCTCGGTGTCCTCTATTCTGTACCATTGGTCTACCAGTCTATTTTACAGCTAATACCATGCTGTTTTTGTTACTATTCCTCCGTAGAATAGTTTAAGGTCTGGTATAGTGATGCCACTTGCTTCATTCTTCTTGCTAAGAATTACTTTAGCTATTCTGGGTCTGGTTTTCCGGATGAATTTCATGACTGCTTTTTCTCTTTCTATGAGGAATGTCATTGGAATTTTGAACTAAATCTGTATAATGCAATTTAATTGCAATTTAATGCAACTTAATTACATTAAATCTGTATAATGCTTTTGGTAGTATGGTTATCTTGATAATATTAATTCTGCCTATCCAAGAACAAGGGACTTGCCTAGCACTGAGTTTGATCCCTAGCACCACATAAAACTAAATAAACAAAATAAAGGTTAAAAAAAAATAGGGATCATCAAACAAGTCCTCCAACATAGTCTCAGACCTATGGAAATCTTCTATGATGGCAACTCGGTGTAAATGCAAAATCAAGTAATAAGAAGAAGGACCATCTGTCAGGACTATCCTAAAAGCAGTTATAAACAGATACGATTAGCACTTTCTAGGGATAATGACATCCTTGGTACAAACATATCAGCAGTTTTGGAAATATATACTGTATTTCTAAAGCAAAGAAATACATAGAGTTGTCTTAGCTGGATTCCAGAAAAAAAATCATTCAATATCTTCACTGATTCAATTTATTCATCCATCAATTTTCATAAAGTTAGGATTAAAATTTGCTTCCCATGTAGCTCTACCTACCAGTTTGGATATCACAACCTCTATCCTTCATTGTAACTTAATAAGTTTTTGTAATTTACTCATCATTTTATGTGGGCTTTGATAATGTGATTAGGTTCATTCTCCCTGGCACTAACAATATGAATTTTGCAAACACACAAAGCTGAGGTCCTGCACCACACTACATTCACCAAGATCCAAGGCATGTTGAGAAGAATCAGAAACATCCATTCCCTCTCTTAACAATAGCTCTATTTCTATGTGTACCTTAAAACTTTAGCAGACAGACACAGAGCAATACCTCTTACAACCCCAAAACACTCAGGACACATTTAAAAAATTAAGATTTTTTCCAAAAAAAGTATTTAAAATAATGTAGCATATTATGCAGTGTCCCCAGTGGAATCTAAACTCAAAATTAAACATATTAAGCCCCCTTTAAAGAACTATTTGTTTTTACCTGAGAGGAGTAGGTATGGCCATCTGAACCACAGACAGGACTGGTATAGACCATTGGACACTGCTTGCAGGTGGATGATGTGAGACCCCTCCACTGCTTATGGCCTACCCCTACTTCTTTCATACTGTTAAAAAGAAAGAAGAAAGAAAGCAACCACACTTAGTTCATTTAATTTTTACAAATACATTTCTATTAACATGGCTTTTCTTTCTTATCTTATCAACTCTTGAAAAACAGAATCAGTAAACTGTATTCTCATTGACATTGAATTAATCTCTGCAGTGTTCTTCATTATAACTTTGTTTCACATTTCAATATTTGAATCTAATAAAACCTCTCCTTAAAAATCTTCTGCTGGTTACATGTAGACTATAGCTGTATTTCATTGAGTAGACTCTTTCCTTTTAATCTATAGCTGTGAAATGTATTTTCAATAACCCCAGAAGCAGAAGCAACACTTTTTCAGCAATACAGGACTCATGCATATGGCACTTTCTTTAAAGCTGCCCTTTGTATTCCCTTAGGAATATTGTGAAAAAAAGAAACATCTAATTTACTGGGTGCTTGAAAATAAGAGCGGCTTACTTTTAGAGAAAATAGTAATAAAGTACTACAATTTTCCAGCACTTATCCGTATTTAGAGAACAAAATTAGTAGGTTTAGTGATAACAAATCCCCTTTTATTGTGTAGAATTTCTCAAAATGGATCCATTAGGCTTTGATCTAAAATAACTTGGGTAAAACCATCCTCTCCTGCTAGTATTTGTGTCTTTACTTGAATTCATCTGTGTTATTCCTCTGCTATTTGTGTGAATAATTTACACAAAAATAGAGAGGGCTTAAAACCAAGAAGAAATGGGATAGAGACTCTGTATCAAAACATTGACTTTATTAAGAGTTAATTAGCACTCCCTCATTAATAAATACCTATGGAGAGAGTATAATTTGATGAGAATAAGACTCTTTTTCAGATTTTTCTTATTTTTTTTCCAGAAGTCAAATCTACAAAAAGTGTTCCCAAAGATGTTCTCAAAATACTATTTCAGAAGCATGGGGGGGTGAGGTGTTTCATTTAGGGAAAAATGTTTACAAGTTTAAAATTTGTTAAAATTTAAATGGGCATTAAGACAACTGAAGCTCTTCCCCCCACTTCCAAAAAAACTTTTCATTGAGTCTACCAGAGTTCCAAGTATATTCCTTCATTTAAACATTGTAAATAATTCTTAAATAAATCATATTACAACCTTTCACAGCTTCAGAATTCATTTCATAGTAAAAACAATGGGAAAAAAATAGCCAGACTCTCATTCCTGATTAAATAATTGGCATAAAATCCTAATGGGAATTAAAATAATTACTGGAAAAACTGGGCTATTCTATGCCCTTTAAGATTCAAATTCCAGAACTTCAGCAAGGGGGGATGGAAAAATTAAACATTCTACGGGCACTGTTTTCATTTTGTGTAATCAAAATAAGGTAAAATATTAGGCAAAATTATTTTCTCTCCAGATACATTAGGGAAAGTATTTATTTTTTTGGTACCAGGAATTGAACTCAGGGGCACTCGACCACAGAGCCACACCCCAGGTCTATTTTGTATTTTTAAATACAAATAGTCTTATGAGTTACTTAGCACCTCACTTTTGCTGAGGCTGGCTTTGAACTCATAATCCTCCTGCCTCAGCCTCCCTAATTGCTGGAATTACAGGCGTGTGCCACTGCGCCTGGCCCAAGTTTGGGTTTCTCATCAATGAAAATCATTTTATTAGAATCAAATACAACCATAATAATAAATCAGATGCATATAGAATTGTTTATGTATCCTTTTGAATTTGCCTTTTTGTCCCCTTTCTTAATGTATCAACCTTAAAAATCCTCATGAAGTACAGAAAATAAAAAATTGTTATAATAATGACCTTCTTCTATAAATATATGTTTGGATGACTTACTAGAAAATCTTTATAATTTATTTCAAAGAATAAATATATCCAGAAATAATTTTTTAATTGCAAGATTTACTAGAAATATTTAACATTGAACAGATCTTAAACAGTGAAATTATAATGTACTTGTCAAGTAAGTTATGAGGTAAAACAAGCTTGTTTATTCTTGATCTGTTTGAGGTCACCCTTGTTGAAAAGAGATAAACTTTTTCAGATTCTTAAAGTAGATCACTAAAAATGATGAGGTTTTTGTGTAGTTTTGCTCCTGATGAGGATTTTCTCAAGTGAAATATAATCATCAAGATCAGAGTATGCATATATTTACATTTCAGTTGAATGTTATGGCAAACTATAACATTGCCTAAACAGAATATGTAGTTGTGCTTATTTTAAAATAAATAGAACATTAGATGACATTAATACGAATTTGTGTTTAATGAATATAATTCATACTATATAAAGAAGAGTAAATCATGCAGTTTTTATTATGGTTAATCAATCCTAAAATGCTTAATATTTTGTCATCCAAGGATGATTTTGATAGAGCAGATTTCCACTTTAGCACAATAGTTTAGAAAACTAGGACCTAAATTTGAAAGCTGAAGTTCTAAATTTTATAGTTTTTATGTGTTCTTAAATCATCTCAAGACTGGTACATCACACATGAAAAAATTAATTACATTCCCTTTTCAATGAATCAGATTACATTTCAGTACAATAAAGAGCAGTATAAAAATGCTTTTTTTTCCAAATTTTTTAAAATTAAAGGCATTTTAAAAATGTTTTTAATTCAAAGTTGAAATTAGTGGAGAAAAACAAACAGATTTCTAAGAAATTCTACTTAAATAAAAAACACTTTTACAAATGTACCATTTAACAATGTACTGGTAAAATCAGTATACATACAAAAATAAGATGTATCTTCATTATTTCAAAGAACAAAATACCGATAATTGATGAAACAAGGCTTTTATAAGTGAAAAAAACTTATAATGTATCACTGTTAGAAAAAAAAAAAACTAACAATATAATGCAGCAGACACTTGGGCAAATAAAATGTTTCATTAAAAAGGTTTTAAGAGGGGCTAGGGCTGTGGCTCAGTGGTAGAGTGCCACATAAAAATAAATAAATAAGTAAATAATAAACAAACAAATGAATATATTGTATCCATCTATAACTAAAAACATATTAAAACAAACAAACAAAAAATTCCCATTTCTCCTGATGGGCAGAATCATAGCCTCTGGGACAGCAGTTCCCTGTGTTTCTCCTTCACTAGCAAAGCAATGAAACGTCTTAGAAAAAGGCGGGGGCGTGGGGGAGTTAAGGGGTTCTGAGTAACTGATAATTTCTAATGACAGAGGTCAGAAAGCCTTAGCTAAAGGCTTAGCCATAGGAAGATATGCAGGTTGCCGACATTGTAGACATTTGTGACCTCAGTACTGTGAAGTACTTCACTTGTCCAATTATATGTATCTCTGTTCATCATAGAATAAATTTTTGCATTTCAAGATTCCTTTTATCAGAAAAGTATCTTGTGACTCAGAATTTGTTTGGTTTGGCATCAGGTGTGCTTCTCAGAATAAACATTATTTATTATTTTATTAATGGAAATATTCTGTTCTCAGGAAGATCAATTTTTGTAGAAAAGGGTCATAGTTAAAAATTTCTGATATAATATCTCTGTATTTATTTTATGTAATATATAAACACATGTAATTGTACGAAAGTGAAGTTTATCTTTTGTTGTTGGTTTTTAATCGTATTTCAAAGTTCCTATTTTAGGGACAGCAATGTGTTTCTAAGACAGAGATGATGTCAGGCCAAGACAGGCAAAGGAACATGCTTAGGATAAGGTAAGTTGATGCAAGCTATCAGAATGGTTGCCTGGCAACTGGGAACAGAGAAATGACAGGTGAAAAAACTAGATCTAGCAAGAACATTTCTGCACATATTCATCTAAATATCTCAGATATAAAAAATACCTCTTAACCATTGTATATAAGTCTAATTTTTTAAAATACCAAGGGTCACTTTCTATTAATTATTTTGAATTATTATCTGATAGGGTAATGGGTAATATAATTTGTTTCCATGCATAACATACAAAATTCAAGACGACTGAAAAATTCTCAATGTATTTCGGAAAAACTCTTCCAAGAGCAACTGTGAAACATATACCTTCCAAAGAACTATTAATAAAGGAGACTTTGCTTTACAATTCAAGCTAAAAATCTACTGAGTTTCTAACTGCATTGTAGATATGCCCATATTTCCCTTAAGAATCAAAAAGAAAAAAATGTAATTAGAACCCAGGGAAATGAAACACTAAGTAAAAATACATGATAAACAAAGTCAGGGTATATTTTCCTCAAAATTTCCTTTTTAAATTTCATCATGCAGAGAACTAAGTTATTTTCCTACCAATATAACTGTCATTTTATTTCTAATTGCTGAAAATTTAAAATGACAAACAGAAATTTAATCCACTGTTGTCGTTTTTCTACACATCTCCTTTCCAGGGAGTGGAGTCATATTATCTGCTTATTAACTGAAGCATCACCTTGTATTTCTTATTCATTTTTTACTCTAGTCTGTTCTATCCTCTAGTATAGATCTCCCACATCAATCTCATATGAAAAACAACAATTTCTAATTTCTCTAATAAGTACAATGTTAATCACCGCTACACCTGTTTGCTCAATTAAGGTCTACTTAGTTTCTGTTCAGTTAATCGTGTTGTGCATTTTAACAACATAATTTTAAAGAAGCATCCATATTTTGGAGTTTCTATCAATTGTGCAAACAGGATAAATGATGTTACCAAAATGATTAAAAGGAAAAAAGAAAAAAACAACCTCATCCCAAGTTGATTTGTTTCACATAGAACCGTGCCATTAATCAGTCATGACAATTCAGTAACTTGTCATGGGTGTAAATTTCTTCAGTGGAAATTTTAGGTTTCATCATTATGAATCATTAAATCTTGAGCAACCCATGAATCTTTAACAAAATTATTTTCATGAAGACACTCAACAAATTCAGGAGCACAAATGGTGCATATTGTCCATATGTTGATTTCAGAATTTGACGTAGTGTTACCAAGTAGAATGAATGTATCATTATGGCATAAAGGATGAGGTTGCCTGGAACAAGAAATTTCTAGGAATGCAAAAGTTGCAAAGCTTGGCCATTTATAGGTAGCAAATGACAGACATGGAGGGAATTCTGTCATATGATAACTAAAGAAAGTGAGAAGATGAAAACATGGTCATGTTTAAGAAGGCATGATTTCTGTGAAAGTATACCTAAAAAAATTGGTGATCCTTAACACTTAGGTTACAATTTCAAGAAACCATGCCAATAAATCATGATAAATAATATAGTATGTTTATATACTATAAATACATATATAAATATACATATGAATAGATATTATCCTAAAACTTTCAATTGCTGAATCTGACTTCATGTACTAGAAATTCTTAGTTTTCCAGGCCTTAAAAATGCAAAAAGAATAAAATAACAAATTATGCATTATGTATTTAACTTAAAAGAAAAACATTAGCATATAAATCATAATTTCTTAGATATATTTCCTCCTTTCTATGTATGGCAATATTAACTTAATTCTGTAGGGAGTATTATGAGCTATGTGGATATAAAACAACAAATACTATATAATAAGTTGACATAGTATATCTATAATATGAATAAAAACCTTTCTTGCTTTATATATTCTATGAAGAATAAAGATTCACTTAAAAAGCCCATATCTAGACATATTTTAAAACATAGTGGTAGAAATAATTGTTAAAAGGTACCTTCTGAAACCATTCCTAACATAAATTGAATACATCCTAATAACTGGTTGTAATGATATATTTTAAACATCAACTATGCTTACCAGACTAGCTAACAGGATCTAGCAATATTATCAAGGAGCGAAAGTAAGTGGTGATTTAGAGTACCTGCTTCACAAAGGTAATAAGATATTAAACATTAGTGTTTATAGTTTAAAGAGTAGTAGACAATTTATAATGAGTATCTCTTTCTTTGAACATATCATTAAAAATGTTCGCACAGTTATATTGTTACTAAGGAACAATACAGTTGAAATTACATTTATATCATGTTTTGTTGTTTCTGTATGTAGATCTTAATATGACAAGCCCTTTAGTGAGGGAAATTTTCTATCAAAGAAGATTTCACTGATCTTATCTGAAAGTTATGTTATCATCAAGAGATTTGAATTATGAAAAGGTGATAATGATATTTAAATACATACTCTGTTAAATAAATAATTTTTTTAAATGGTAAGGATATTCATAATTTGTGAGAACATCAATAATTTCAAAATTTCAAAATAGACAACTACAAATGACATGAATGTATTGCTATATCTCTTCAATCTGACACTCAGTGGATTGAAGGAGTAATGCAGGTTTGAAATATATAAAATGCAGATGATATCAAATGCAGATTACAGGAATCTAATACCCACTGTTGTTTCTACATATTTAATTCCAAACAATATTTTAATAAATAAAGATATGTTCAATAAAACCATGGAAATGTGTGTTCCACTGCAAAGTATAATTACTGTATATGATATAAAGAATCAGTGCATTTGTGGACTAAGAGTATCCATAAATCTCTTTCCAGAAAATTATGTGGCAACATATTGGAAATTCATATCCTATGTATGAAAAACTAATTGCCAGAATAATAGCTATACACAATTCAAATCCTTGGAATACATGTTAAAAAGTTACGTTTTGAATCTACCATTTATGCCATGTCTATGTATGAACATAATACAGTGAGATCCACTTGTGTGTGTGTGTGTGTGTGTGTGTTTGTCTGAGTATATATATATATATCATTGCATATAATAATAATATAAGGCAGATAAGCAGAGTAGAGCACAGGGATCAGATGGAGGGAAAAGGGAAGGTACTGGGGAAGGAAATTATGTTATTTCCACATACTAATATGGCACAATGAATCCCACTATTATGTACAATTATAATATATCAAGAGCAACAATTACAAAAAGGAATTAGAGTCAAATTTTAAATAAAAACAAAAACTGGAAAGAACCCATTATGTGAGTTTCCACCACACTATCCACTGGAAATAAGGAAAGTAAAATCATAAAATATGTTACTTAGATATTTAAAAGTGGGGAGGGGGCATGGATCTGGGGTTGTGGCTTAGTGGCAGAATGCTTGCCTAGCATGTTCGAGGTCCTGGGTTCAATCCTCAGCACCACATAAAAGTAAATAAACAAAATAAATGTATGGGGCTGGGGATATGGCTCAAGTGGTAGCCTCTTCGCCAAGCATGCATGAGGCACTGGGTTCAATTCTTAGCACCACATAAAAATAATATAAAGATATTGTGTCCACCTAAAATTAAAAAATAAATATTTTTTAAAAAAGATATTTAAAAGCCATCATATACCAATTTGGGAATAAATGTATAGCAAACACTTAAATGTTCTGTTTATTTATTTGCATAATAAAAGTCAAAGTACTTTGCCTTTTGAGAATAGAGAAATACCACAAGGAAAAACGCTTTGAAATCAAACATTTTTGCAAATGTGTTGAATTACAGAGAAAAGAAGAAAAGAATGTATAACTACATCTTTTGTCAAAAGATATTTCATGTTTGCCCTTTAATGTTTGAACCTAAAGACCTGAATTGAATCAAACATTTCTGGTAAATTGGTTGTTACTGAAGTTTGTTTGCTGATTGATAAGGGTTTTCTCTGTGAGAAGGGAAGAAATAGCTAGACATCTTCAATAAGAGGAATATTTTATGTCCATGTACAATGGAATCCTTTGAAAAAATGGTTTGTAGAGATACTTATCCATGTTAAGTTTATGAAAGGCAATGTGGTATTCAAGTGTCATAGTGCATTTTCTTAAGTTGGATGGACAATTCCCAAAGGTTTGCTTTTTTATTGTACTTCAAGACATGCAATTATATTTTTCTTCTATGTGATTTTATGCATCAGTAGTTTACAATAAAAATTAAATTTAAAGAGAAAGTTACTCTGAGTTTCAAGACAATAAAATATTCTAAAGCAATATTGTAGAAACTGATCCACAAATTTATAGTTAGATTTTCATATATATTTATATATCCTAAAATGTGACAGACACATATATAGTAATAATATCTATAAATTTAGCAATTCTATATTATGTTATTCTTTAAATCATAAGCTTAGGAAGGGGGAAGTTTAGGGAAATGAATGACTTTCCTTAAGCTTTTGGGGCTTATAATTCGCAGATTTGGATTTCAAGTGACACTGTTTTCATTTCACCATTCATGTTTCTTGTCATGAATGTCCACATAAGAATTTAAATGTTTAGGAAAACCACATTTCAAATATTTTATATTTTCTACATTAATATTATAAGTAAAAAATAACAAAATTATTTTCCCAATTTTTACTTTAACAGTTCCACCACCACTAAAAAGTATTGTCTAATAATACATCTGGCTAATTAAATGTAAAACTTACATAAAGTGAAATTGATAATATAACATCATACATTTGATTCTCACTTGGGAATCTGTAAAATGACTAATTGACTATGTATTGATTCTTTCACTTATTGAATGACAGATGTGTTTTCATTCCTGATTTGAACATGTAAGAATAGTCACTAAGTCCAACTTATTGTATTTAAAATAAGAATTAGAAACTTCCTCAGATTTTTCAGTCATGAATGTTTTGAAGGAGAGCAAGTTTTCAACCATTAATTGTGTTAACAACTTAACCTTAAGGAGCTCTCTGGCATCAACACCAATCAAACTACAAACTCATAAATGATGTTCACAAAAAATGTGTGATTCTTAAAGACCAGAGAGATTCTATATTTGGAAAAATACATGCACATTTAAAAAATAACAGTGGCAGACACATAACTTATAAAGGAAATAATATTCTACCTAAAAGAAAATAATTAACAATGGACCATTTCTCAAAAGTCATGAGAAAATATTCTGTTTGAACATTCAAAATATTTTTTGTATTTCAAAATATGTCTTGATCAAAAATTCTTTTCATTTTTGTTCATTTATAAATAGAAGGAAATGTTTTAGCTCATCTTCAAGAAACAGGCCTGACAGCTTTAACAGAAGCATTGAGCCATTAAATGCTGCATTTTATTTAAGAACATAGTTATTAAAGGCCAACCAAAGTTAAGGCCAACCAAAGTTCAGGGAAGAAAAACATAGCTTTTCCTTCATGTACTCTCTTCACGGAAGACATAATTCTTTTTTTTTTTTTTTATTTTTTTTTATTGGTTGTTCAAAACATTATAAAGCTCTTGACATATCATGTTTCATACATTAGATTCAAGTTGGTTATGAACTCCCAATTTTACCCCAAATACAGATTGCAGAATCACATTGGTTACACATCCACATTTTTACATAATGCCCTATTAGTAACTGTTGTATTCTGCTACCTTTCCTATCCTCTACCATCCCCCCTCCCTCCCCTCCCATCTTCTCTCTCTACCCCATCCACTGTAATTCATATTTCTCCTTGTTTATTTTCCCATTCCCCTCACAACCTCTTATATGTAATTTTGTATAACAATGAGGGTCTCCCTCCATTACCATGCAATTTCCCTTTTCTCTCCCTTTCCATCCCACCTCATGTATCTGTTTAATGTTAATCTTTTCTTCCTGCTCTTCCTCCCTGCTCTGTTCTTAGTTGCTCTCATTATATCAAAGAAGACATTTGGTATTTGTTTTTTACGGATTGGCTAGCTTCACTAAGCATAATCTGCTCTAGTGCCATCCATTTCCCTGCAAATTCTATGATTTTGTCATTTTTTAGTGCTGCGTAATACTCCATGGTGTATAAATGCCACATTTTTTTTATCCATTCATCTATTGAAGGGCATCTGGGTTGGTTCCACAGTCTAGCAATTGTGAATTGTGCTGCTATGAACATCGATGTAGCAGTATCCCTGTAGTACGCTCTTTTAAGGTCTTAAGGGAAAAGTCCAAGAAGGGCAATAGCTGGGTCAAATGGTGGTTCCATTCCCAGCTTTCCCAGGAATCTCCATACTGCTTTCCAGATCATTTCTTGCTTTATTGGGAAAAGAAGTTTACAAAAATAAAAAGGAGAGGGGAACAACCATGTTTTGCTTGTGTGTGATTTATAGGCTTAAGAGTATAAAACCTTCACGATGAATTAGCTCTGATAGTATAGTATATATTTCAAGTTAACAACTGATTATTAAAATTAAACAAAAAGCCTATTTTTTTACTCTATGGTATTTTTCTCCCTACTAGATTTTATTTGTTTCCCATCCTGAAAAATTTATACTTTCAAGCATATGTTGAATCTCCAGTGTCATCCAAGTAATGTCATATTGGCAACATGGAGCGATGATCTTCAAGAAATGTCATCTCAATAACTTGTACCATATATAAAAGTTCATGAAAAAAAGCCTTTCAAAATCATTTTTATTACTTTTATTTATCACAAGTCTTATTTTCTAACCTACCAAGAATACTTACTCACCCTATCTAATAAACTCATGAGTATACCTATTATGTGTTCAGGAACTATTTTACAATCTGAAGAATATAGGGGGAAAGAGGCTCTGAATTCATGGAACTCAAATTTATTTGTAAAAAAAAAAAAAAAGATGAATGTAGCTTAGAGTAGGGTTTTGCTGTGGTCCAGGAAGAGGTCTGGACAATCTATTGCCTATCTCACCAACTCTTTCATCTTTCAAGTCCCAACACGGATATCAGTTCTTTTGCAAAATATTTTGTGACTCCCCAAGCATATGTTCACTAACAGTATGGTGTCCCTCATATTTCTTTACTATAATGATCACCCCTATAGTTTTTTTTTTTTCCCATTTGATGCAAGGTATACTTACACTTCCCTAATTCTGAGTCTTTATCTTGCTCCTATGACATTGGTCAAATCATTAATAAACAGACCTGTGCTTAATGTTCTTTTCTTGTTTACTTCTGCCATTTCTCCTCGCTCTGAAGTTTGGGAGATAATGGAGCCACTTAGAGAACAGGCTACGTTCTACAGCCTAAAAATATCTCTCACCTTATGTTGAGCCTCACCATTCACAGGCAAGCAGAAAGCAGCTGGGCAGTAAAAGATGTCATTGGAATCATAGCATGAGATTGTACACAAATTGGATTTAACTGCCGCATCCTCTGGAGTGGCCATACTATTTTGCTTTCTGTGCAATTTGCCCAATTACATTCCTGCCTTTCCTTTGATTAGATCATGCTTCCAGAAATAGTGTCTTAAGATTGTGGAGTGCATTGGTTTCCTATGTCTGCTACATTAGATTACCCAAAACTTGCTGATTCTAACAGAAGTTTAATCTCCCAAAGTTCTGGAGCATCAAAGTCTGAGAGCAGTGTCACAGGACTGAAGTCAAGATGTTGGCAGGAGCACAGTCTCTCTGGGGGTTCCAGGTGACCATGTGTCCTCTGCCTCTTCCAGCTTCTGGGAGGTATCTGCATTACTTGGCTTATGGCCTTATCTTTCTATCCTTGCTGCATTTCATATCCGCTTCTTCTCTGTGCATCTCCATCAAAATTTTCTGTCTCTCTCTTATAAAAATACACATGATAGAATTTAGAGCTCACCATGAAAATCCAGGAAAAATTCCTCTTCTGGGGAACTTTAATCACATTTTTTTCTCACATATGGTAATATTCATTCTAATAGTAAATAAGATAACATTTGTCAATTATGGAAAAAAAGGTGAGGGCATAAAAATTTGAGGGCTGCCATTTAGCTCATTTCAGAGCACACACTTGGTAAAGAGAGATTTCACCTTTCTCACAACAAAGAAGCTTCAGGAATGAAGTCAGGGTTAGAAAGATGCCTTAACTAAGCCTATTCATGAGTCCATCTGTTTGGTGCGTTTTGCCCTTTGCCTCCCCTAACCCACTCCTTTACAGCTAAAGGGAGGCTGTACAGTTGGTCACAGTGATACTTTGGGACTCAGGCATCACCTTCAGCTAGCTTTCCTCTTCTGCAAATGCATGTTTTGCTTACTCATGGAAACAGTCAGATATAATTCATTTCTCTCTCAGAAAAAAAAAATACAACAACAACAAACCTATAGCTCTAGGTTTACTATCCAATGTATTTTACATTCATCTCATTTTCTCAATGAATTAGATAATCAATTTTATTTTTATATGTGTCATAGACTGCACCAGTGTTATAGTTATGATGAGTGGAAAACAATAAAATCCCCATTTTCTACCAAAAAAAAAAACTAAATGTCCATGACATGAACACTTCTCTTATGCTTATATGTTTTACTGATAGAAGAATAGAGGATGGAACCAGTGGGTTATTCTTCTCTTTGATTCCTTTGCATTCAGCAGTAGTGGACATTGGGAGAAAGTTGAATGAGAGTGATGAGAAGACAGGCTTCATATAATAGCCTAGGGCTAGATACAGGCTCAGGGGCATCCAGGGTTGACAGCAGAGAAGCCATTGCAGAATAACAAGAACTGAATTTACCGAGTGTTGTTCCTTGGCTTTCTTCTCATGATAGTTAATTGTGTTTTTGTTCTTTGCTATCCAATATTTTCCAAAACTATCCTGCATGCTCTCCTCTCTCTCCATAATATCTTTTCACCTTTTTTTTTTTTTGTAGTATTGGTAGTAGGAATCAAGCCTAGGACCTTATGAATGCTTGACAGCACTCTATCATGAAGGCTTACCTCCAGCCCTGTCTTCACTGTTTAAATCATAAATCATTGTTCTCCAATATGTTTCTCTGAGCCTGGCATTAAGTAAGTATTCAATAAAATCATTGAATAAATAAGTAAAGGAATGAAGAAGAAAGAAAGGAAAGAAGAAAACTAAGTTTCCTGGTTCAAGCATTAACAATGACTATTATTTAGTGAACTTTATGCCCACTCAGAAGAAATTCTATTGCATAATTATAAATGTTTTATAAATACTTTGTCAATTAAGTCCTTGTTAAATGTCATTAGTTTTCATATAAAACCTCATCACTTAGAATAAAATAAAAATAATAGACTTGGCTCTGGATTCAAACAAAAGTCTTTTTGCTCCTAACAATTATTTGATGTATAACCTAAAGGAACATGACAAGGCATTTTATATAGTCTCCTTCAGTTGGTTCAATCTACCAAGGATCCTTTTCAGCCTTGTGTTTTAGAATACTTAGCATGCTTTCCATGACTCATTTAGGAAGTAAGCAATCAGGAAATTAAAAATTGTCTTTTCATATCTGTAAGAGTGAGAGTGATTTATATAGGCTTCTTTTAAATGCTTTACTTATTTTAATAACAGTTAATTTGCTGCAGTTTTTTGTTTTGTTTTGTTTTGGGTTCCTCATACGACTTTTTTTTTAGTATAATAAAATCATTGGACCTATAGGTTTCTTTGAAAAATAACACAGTGCCTCTTACCCTTCTAATAGTTTTTCTGTCCCACTGATAGTCATGAAATACGAAGTAGCTTATAAGTTCATAACTGCGCCACTAACAACCTGAACACAGTGCAGAAAGATGACTGGTAATTTATCATGTTCAGTGTTACTTTACTGACCAAAAAAGCTGGCTGGTAGAATTGTTGGGAAGAATAAAGGTTTTGGGGTCCGGGTGTGTAGGCTTCCATGCTAAACTGGCCTGGAAGATGCTCCCTCTCCAAAGAATTGGTCACTATCTCCCTATATTGAAGGGAAGATCAAATAAGTAACATATTCTAGTATAGCTCTGTTATCAACTTTGGATCACATAGTTACATTTTTGTACTCTCTTTTATGTAGTGTCTTTAGCATTTGTTTGATAAAATACATGCATGGATTAATTTGGATTTTTGCCTTTCAGGAAATAGAGAAAGCTTCTGGTTTATCTTATTTTGATGCTTTTTGTATATTATTTATGCACCCTAGCTTATATAAAATCATGTTCCATGGGTTACTGCTAAACCGATTGGCATGCGTGGAGGTTGTATGTCAAGCTCCAGTGCAGGGTAAGTATTGACTTATTTACATTATTTTTCCTTGCACATGGGTCTAAAATTTGGGTATTCCTAGATTCCTTTAAATCACTTTCTAAAATCAGACTACATATAACTGAACGGTAGTCCTCTCCCTCAGTATTCATTAGAAATAAATATGGATCAAGATGTACGTTTATGCATTATTATGACAATTGTAGAGAAGGGAACTCTATAGGCGTGTTTATTGAATAGATAATATGTAAACCAGTGATCATAGCTGTGTTCCAATAAAACTTTCATGGATGCTGAAATTTAATTCATATAATTTTGAGATGCCACCAAATATTACTTATTTTTTATCACACCCTACTATATTGAATATTTAAAAAACATTCTTAGCTCTTCAGTTGCTGTAAAACCAGACTGTCATCAGGATGCTGTCCCCAAGTCTAATATTTGTTTATTTGTTTGTTTGTTTTTTCCACTGTTTTAGGAAGAAGTAAGGCTACAGAATAGTAAGCACCTTCTTCTCTGAATCAACAAGGAAGAAAGTCCTCCCTGACCCCAAAATATCTTTCTCAGTTTAATATGTGTATACATTAGGTCAGATCACTAAAATTTTTATTCAATTTGTTATAACTTAGTACTACCATAAATAATGTAAATATGTGGAGTAATCTTAACATAATATCTAAAATATATTGCACTTTAACACAGTTAAAAAATGAAAAAATAAACCGAGCGTGGTGGTACATGCCTGTAATGCCATCAGCTTGGGAGGCTGAGACAGGAGGATCACAAATTCAAAGCCAGCCTCAGCAATGGCAAGGTACTATGCAACTCAGTGAGACCCTGCCTCTAAATGAAATGCAAAAATAGGGCTGGGGATGTGGTTCAGTGGCCGAGTGCCCCTGAGTTCAATCCCCAGTTCCAGCCTCCCCCCAAAAAAACGAAAAAAATAGAAAATATTTTCTATACTTCTTGATTTCAAGTCAGACTTCATTTATTTAAAATAAAATTACCGAGACTTGGGGTGCAGCTCAGTGGTTGAGCTCTTTCCTAGCATGCATGTGACCTTATGTTCAATCCCTAGCACCTCAATAAATAAAAATTTAAAAATAGTGCTTAAGTTAATTCTTTAAAATTTTTTAACTTATAGTTCATTAAGCATAAAATCTCTATCTGAGGATTGAAAGTGTGAGGAAATCAATAAAAATGTAATTCTCAACAAAATACACATTGAAGTCAAGTGCTTGTAAAATTTTTAACCTGCAAGATGAAAAAGTTTCAAAGTTCATTCTACTTTAAAGTAACTAATGAGAATCATATGAAAGCATTACATTTGCTCCATTTTTGTTTTGTTTTTGTTTGGGGAAGAGGGCTTTTCATTTTCATTTTGTGTTACAACTCACTTTAAACAAGTATGCAAATATATCTATTCTATATCCTAATGGAAAATCAAATTACCTTTTCTACTGGAAGTTACAGACATAAATTTACAGAACTACTTGAGTGAATGATTAGTAGATAGGCTTTTTTGAAAGCTTAGAGAATTTCTTATATAAAGATTATTGTTTGAATAGCACATCTATCACTGTCATCATGAAAAAATAAAGGATGACATAATAATCTCTTGGTGAAGCTAAATTTTACACACCCTTAGACTGGAATGAAACACAGATGTTGCATAAATGGTGGATTTTTACTAAATATAGAACATGACAAGAAATTAAATAGCTGTTATGAATTATTCATTGAGTTTCCCGTTGAATAACTGGGGGGAATCCTGCTAGTTCTGAGGAGCATGTCAGCACACCCAGCCACCTAGCTCACCTGGACACCTCTGCCGAGCATCAGTCTTCTCAAGGATATGAGGACAATTATGCATTTTTTAACAACAACAACAACAAAAAAAGAAAGTCACTACTGGCATTTCCCTCAGGCTCTATTCTCCAGATCTCATTTCAAACAATTTTGTGGGAAGGTTTATAATCCATTTTGTCTGATGACCTGTTAGTTTTTAGGCATCTATCTTTGAGCCTATTTTAAAAGGTTGCTTTCATCTCCATATAACTCTACTGCTAGTAAGAGAAGTTTTAATTTTTGCCCTTACCCTGTGACATTGACTTCTTCCTCTAAATGTGAATCTGGAGAAACTAGCAGTAGGTGATTAAATGACGATTATTTTCAGACAAGAAAAATTCCCAGGTTCTTTTGTTTGATTTTAGTAACTAGTGAACTGCATAGTCAAACTCTGCACAAAAGACCCTCTGGATTGTTTTCAGAAGAGTAACAATCCTATTTAACATACAAAGGCAAGAAAGGGAGTGCCTGTCTAGATTCAGCATTTTCATCAGGTACAAAACATTTAGAATGATTTATTTTCAAGCTTTGCTGTGCTTAAGTCCCTCAAAAGAACTGTGCCCTGTGGCAGCACAAAGTAGGTTCCCTAAAAACAACAAAAAGTGTATATTTCATAACTGCAAATTATGAGGAAAAGGCTTTAAATAAGTTCAGCTAGATAATGTGGGTTTAACTATGCCCAGCTGTAGCACTGAAAACTTCTAGAGACTTTCTTCTGTGAGAGTGCTATACAACTTTGAGTACTAAAAATAATCCATAAATTTTTTTTAATAGAACAAAAAAGCGAAGCAAAGCAAAGCAAAACAAAACAAAAAGCAATCCTCCCTGGGTTTCCATCTGATGAGTCATACTTTTTTGCTCATTAAGCAATTGCATAATGACGACAGTGACTTATCATTCATTACTCATGTTAAGTTTTTAAAATGACATAAGCAATGCATACTCTGTATGCAAAATGTGCACGCCTTACAACTCCATAGCTTCCAAGCATTCACAGACAACAGCTTACAAAATGTTAAAAGAGATCCTTATATACTGAAATAAGTTATAAGCAGTGAACTGAAATTCTCTTCATCGTTATTGCCATGTTTATGTTCAATGCATATTTCATTATTTCAAGTCCCAAAGCAAAAAATATACAAGCAGCAATTGAATGGTGAGTGACCTCTACAATTAATTTTAAAAGATAATTTTAAAATTTATCAATGAGAACTACACAACATTGTTTCATTCATTACTGTGATTCAACAAAATCAATTATTTTTTCTGCATAATTCTGATTTGATTTTTTTCGATTGCTAGTTAATTTACATCATTGTCCCATAAACATTCTTCTATTTGTGTTGAAAAGGACTTTAAAAAAATATTTTCAAAATCAATATAAATTGGGATAGCAAGAAATTAGATATAAAGAAATAAATGCTAAGGAATAATTAAGTTTCATTCTACTTAAGGTTTATATTCTACATAATAATGAAATTTATAAACTTCTGTTGAATTAAAGATTAACTTATCCTAATGATGTTCTATTTTTAATTCTGACTAATCATATTATATTTAAAAAAGTTCCTTTAACATTTTATTGGAAATCCTAGATAATTTTATAACATGAGAGAATAAAATAAAATTAATTTATTTTGCTCGCAGATGACATGATTATATAGAAAATCCAAATGTATCTCAACAACAATAAAACTCCAGGAACCAATATACCAGTTCTAGGGTAGGATTAATATATAAAAGTCAATTATTTTCCTATTTGTCTGCAATGAATGAGTGGAATTTAAATTTTAAATATAATGGCATTTTACAGTAGCACCCCACAAAATGAAATTACTCAGTATGCATCAAACCAGATAGTCATAAGATCTATATGAGATATAGTCTCTCCCTGTTGCCTGAGCTTTCTTTCTGTGTCCTGATCGAAAATCTCAGAGTATCTTGACCATTCTGTGTGTGACTCAGCCACCTTCAAGTTTTTCCAAGAAAGTCTGAGCTCAAGCTGTGACCTTGTAGGTTCATAGACACAAATAAATTTGTTTAGAATTTTGTCCAAAATACAACAATGAAAGAAGAAAGCTGGCCCCAGCCTTGAACAAAAATTTCTCAAGCCATCATATAAACTCCACGATCCGACCTCCTCACTATGGACACATCTAGATGGAACATCCCTTTTTTACTCACTGTCAGTCATGAGGCTAAGCTGCAATTCTCTGTAAATTTCCCCTAATAAATGTTTTGGACTGATTATTCTGGAGGTTAGTTCTTCTTGATTTGTAATTCCAATGGGCCCCTTGTTCACAGTATTTGAACAGTCCTTGTGGGAATTCCCTTTCTGCCAGTTTTGGGGTTACTTTAAGCAGGTTTAGTAGGACAAAACATGAAGAACACAACAACAAAAATTTTGATGAATGAACTCGGAGGAAATGAATTAATGGAGAGATATTTCATAGTCATGAACAGAAATACTCAATATTGTCAAGATGCCAGCTCTTCTCCAATCAATCTGTAGATTCCATGCAATCCCAATCAGAGTCCTCACAAGTTGTTTTTTTAGACATTGAAAAACTGATTTCAACGTTTATATGGAGAGGAAAAAAATAAAAATAAAACAAGAATACCCCCAAAATATATTGGAGGACATAAACAAAGATGAAAGATTGACACTACCTGACTTAAAGACTTAGATAAAAATAAGGAATCAACAAAATGTGGTATTAGTAAATTGTCTATTTAGACAAATGGATTAATAAAATAGGGAACCCAGAAACAGACCAATATAAATACAGTCAACTGACCTTTAACAAAGGAGCAGAAGTAATTGAATATTGAATGTATACTCTTATTAACAAATTGTGCTGGAACAATTAAATATTCAGAAAAATAAATAAATAAATCTTACATCAAAAAGTGACTGGAATCTTACACCCTTCACAAAAGTTATCTCAAAATGGACCACGGACCCAAATGTACAGCACAAAACTATAAACTCCTAGGATATTACATAAGAGAAAATCTGTTTGATTTTAGGCTTGGCAAAGACACAAAGAGCAAACACAAAGGCAGGGTCCATGAGAATTGATAAACAGGACCTCTTTAAAATTAAAAATGTATTCTGTATGAAAAACACTATCAAGAGAATAAAAATAAAAAGCCGTAAAATTATAAAGAAAATAACTTTTTATCTCAAAGCTTTGGGGGTGAGAGAGAGGGACAGGGCAGTAAAGATTGAACCATAAACAGAGAGTAATAAAAGTTTATAAATATAAAAGTTGTCAACATTCCTTTTTTAATTAATTTATTTATTGCTGTAGGTGGACACAATACCTTTATTTTGTTTATTTGTATGTGGTGCTCAGGATGCAACCCATGGCCTCAAACATGCTAGGTGAATGCTCTTCCACTAAGCCACAACCCCAGCATTTCAACATTCCTTTTAATGTCTGTGCTATGTGTAGGATGTTTAAAACATCAACATTGGCTATATTTTCTTCTCTTATTAAAAGAAATAAGTGTTTGTATGTCTAAAAGAGTTGTTCTTATGAAATTATAGAAATTCTATTTAATATTCTCTCCTTGTTAAAAGGGGCAAGGATGTCCACAATTTGATTGACAGCTATTTAATAATTCTACTAGCACCATAAAAAAAGTTAAAAAAAAATAAAAAGCAACCTTTCGTGATAGAAGATAAATCAAAGAGAAATGACTAAAAAGAAAATTGTTGCACTATGAAAAGGTCAGACACTTAGATTTACATAAATGGCACTTATGGAAAACATTTGCATTTCCTGTCAAGTGATCACAAGATGAAACATAGACAAGAAAGTTGACATACATTATCCTAAAAGACATGTGCCTTCATGAGAACAATTTATTTTTGCCCTCAAATATATTTTGATTAAATTGCTAAAATCACTTTTAAAACTTGTTTTAAATATAAAACTGTTCCTAATTAGATTTGTCACTAAACATTACAAATGTGTCAACTTGCCATTTGCCAAAAATAGTCAACGTGCTTTTTTAGGAATGAATTCCTTTCATGTCTTACTCTGCCCTTCTTATAGATACATGAATATATACACACAGGACTTTCTATATTCACTTCTAGCTTAGATGTACTAGGTGCAAGAAAACCTTTGAATGTCTTTAGTACTACAAAGGGAATATTATTTTAAAGAATTTTATTGGTGTATGTAAAGAAAAATTTACATTACTTAATATTTACTTTTGAATTTCCTGGACATTAATTTTATTTATTATCAGTTATCCACAATATAAGTTCTTTTAGAAAAAAATATTTGTGCCTATTATTCAGAGCTATATGCCCTCTGACAAGAATAGTCCTGAATATTTAAATGCTCAAAAATATATATTTAAAAAGTATGAATAACTGGCTTTACTAGTTATCTTTTCTTCACCTACAGCTGCTTTATTGATCAGAACATTCAATTTATACTATGTTTATTTTTACTGAAAAATTTATTTGTTTTATATTTATAACATGGTGTATTTTTGATTTTGACTTAGGAAAGAGTGACATAGTTCAAGGCTGTAAGCTCTTCTAAAAAGAAGGGAGGGGGTGGGTGAAGTAGTACGCTCCTGGAATCTCAGCAACTTGGGAGGCTAAGTCAGAAGGATCACAAATTCAAAGCTATCCTCAGCAATGGTACAATATTAAGCAAATCAGTGAGAACTGTCTCTAAGTAAAATATAAAAAAAATAGGGCTGGGGATGTGGCTCAGTGGTTGAGTGCTCCTGATTTCAATCCCACAAACAAACAAATAAATAGGAGATTCAGAATCAGGTTCTCAATAGTCATTGAGAAAAGTGTCAGGGAATCTGCTTGTTGCACCCTCTCCATTTCTATTGGGTCTTCCCTCCCTCTGTTGGTTTTTTTAGATCTTTTATTCACTTCCTGTCTCATCACCTCCACACCCTGAACAAACCCATTTAAAGTCCAGGAATACAATAACATAGCGAAAGATAATCTGAATTGTAGTCTCCTAACTGTTGCCAATTTGAGTTCCTCAAATTTCATATGCATTTTTTCTATTATTGTTTCTGGAGAATCACCTTTGCTTTCAGATTTTGTGGGTACAACCACACCCTGAATCACAGAAATAAGCCTGAAGATGTATTAATTCACTGCATTTTAACTTTCCAATGTTTAATAAATTCACAATTTGTGAAAAAGACACAAAGATGTTCTAAAAAATGTTCACTAAAAGATGTTTCATTATCTTGGAAATATTGGAAAGCTGCATGTCTTTGATAAAGAAGGAACATTTTCTTGGATATTAATCTTCAGTCATATTCTAGACTTTCCCTGTCTCAGTGTTCAGGCATTGTCCCAGAACCTCACATTTCCAGTCAAGTGCAGGCTAAGCTCTAACTCCAATGGTATGCAAATTTAGGAAAACTATAATGACAAGCCACCATGTTCTAAAATATTAATTTTATCTGCTGGGCTGCAATCCCAGCAGCTGAGGAGGCTGAGGCAGGAGGATGGGGAGTTTAAAGTCAGCATTAGCAAAAATGATGCTCTAAGCAACTCAGTGACACACTGTCTCTAAATAAAATGTAAGATAGATAGGGCTGGAGATATTGCTCAGTGGCTGAATGTCCCTGAATTCAATCCCTAGTACCAAAAAAAAAAAAAATTATCTTTGAAATGAGCCTTGATTTTAAACAAAGCATCTTTCAGAATATCATCAATGAACTCCTTTAAAGTTGATGTATGTTTTATAAATAAGATATAATATGTTGGGAGATTTTTGTCATCAAAATGCCAATTTTAGTTTTCTTATTCTTTAAATTTTTAAACTGATCCCTTGGAATGCTGTTTTTCAACATTTCTTATTCCTAATATATATATACTTTAAGGGATATGTTTCCAACTAACACAAATTTAGCTAGAACACAAATGTATTTGTAGTCTGATATTAGATCTTTTTAATAGTGTTCTGTTAAAAATATTTTCCAAACTTAGTTGTGGTTTTCTTTGATAATGATCTATTTAAAAGAATACTGTGTAAAATAAAAATATTTAGGGATTTTTCTAGCTACTTCTTTCATTAATTACTTTTAGTTAATTCCATTGTAGTTAAAGGACATAGTATGATAATTATTTGAGATTTATTTAATAACCCAAAATAGCTGTACTGATCTCCACAAAGGGTAGACTTTTAATATAAACTTCAGTAAGGACCTTCACATGCAAAAGTATTTAAAAGAGCTGAAGTCACAGAGATTATCCCATAGCAAATGGGCATGGAAAATAATTCTAATGATCTTCAGTGCTAAGGAGCAAATGAGTGTAATGATAAAATTTCTGGAATTAGAAAATAAAAAAGCGACCTTTCACCAGCATTTGAATGGGGACTCCTCCACAAAGTGGGATCTGATCAAGCTGTGAACAATGTGTAAGATGTATATAGGAAGAGTATATTTCTCGTAAAAATTGTTTTGTAATTGTGGTTGTTCTACTTTGGCTGAAAGAGCCTTTTGTTTAATCCAGGAAGTGGTGGGAATCTCAGTGGGAGGAATAATTGGAGTTAGGTAAAGATGTTTCAAGATTTTTCCATGAAGAATTGTGAGTTCATAGTTCTGAACAGAACTTTTTAAACAATTGGTTAGAAGAAGGGGACTTTGAAAGATTAGTACAGGAGATGGCAGAGGGAAATGCTGTTAAGGAAAGAATGGCTGAACTCCAAATAAATGATGGTACCAACACAGAAGCAGAGGAAACTGTAAGAAAGAGGCAGACTTAAAAGATACTTGTGAATGGAACATTGACGTAATTATTGTTTGAGTAGGTAAAGGAATGAGAATATTCTTTATTAAAAATTAGAACAGTATAGTTACACATAGTAGTTGGGTTCATTTTGTCAAAAGGATACATGCATAGAATTTGATATCAATCACATTCTTCTCCACTATTCCCTCCCTCAGACTATCCTTCCTCTACTGATCTTCATTTCACTTGTTTACTTATTTTGTTTTGATTGACAGTCTCTACATATACATTAAAGTGAATTTCCTGTGCTATATTTATATATGTATATAATGTGGTTTTGTTAAAGTTAATGAATGAGAATATTCTTTCATTTGGGGAATGTAAAATTTTGTTTCTAAAAAAATGAAATAGAAAAGGTAGGAACTATAGGTTTAAAATTACTTAGTTGTTGTAGACATTTTGTATTTCAGATGGTGAAAATCAACCTGGTAAAAAATGTTGAGCAGGAAATTTCAAGTTTGTAATTTGAACACATAAGTCATCATAAGCATGAAACTTTTGAATTTAAGGTAAGAAATGTGAAGTCAATGGTTTCAGCTTTGAACACAAAGGAAATCCAGGGAAACTAAAAAAGCCTGAGAAAAAGAGAATAAAAGAAGGGTGATATATGCATATGAGACATATTCATATTTAAGAGATGAGAGAATAAAAGTGGAAAATTAAAAGGCTAGAAAACACGTGTCAGTTATAAGTACAATACAATACTAGTAGTTAACAACATTCCACTTAAATGAAAATGGTAATCATATAGGTTAATATTGCACATGTCAAGGAAGAAAAGAATTCCAAGCAATGAACTGCTAGTATGCAAGGGCAAATACCTCAGTAGTCAAGATAAATGGTACTGGTATTTATTGAGTACCTACTATGTGTCTGAGGAGAGGGTGGGGGCAGATAGAGAGACTCTCTTAAGTTCCTATAAAACATATAATGTAAGTATTATAATCTATATGTATAAAATAGCGTTAGAGGCTCTATATAGTTAAAAGGCACTTCCATCCAAGGCTGCTATAAAAAGTGGAACCTGTATTCATTCTGATTCTAGAAGTACCCTCAGAAAGACAAGAAAAATTTCAGTAATGCAAAGTAATTGGAAACTAATCTTTTGTTAGCCTTGAAAGAAATGAAAACAGATTGCAAAACCTTACTTGGAGGATGTAGGTAAGAGCTGATGCATACCCATAAGATAGATTCATTCTTTTATTTTTCATTCTTTTAAAAAATGCATATCTACTATTTACTGTGCAAAGTAAATTATACAAAATGTTGGGAATAAAAGAAGCTGGCATAAACACAGTAATAACAACAAAGCAATAAAAAGCAAGTATCACAAGAATTTTATCCTTCTGAAGAAAAGTGTAGAGTGGGAAACAATTGTGAATTACATAAAAATCTAAGTGAATGCAAAATTGTGACTATGACCATACAAGGAAGGATACATAATTCTGTGATGGAAAAGGATATCTGAGCTGGAATCTGAAGGAAGGAGTTATTTATTAGACAAAACATGTCTGTGGAGAACCAGTACTTCAGGAATATATATTATATAGTAGGAGCTCAATAAAACCGGTCTATAAATTGCTCCTATCCAATGCCCCCAGTCCTATTTAAAATAGTTCAAAACCAGAGTCTTCATCATCATATTCCAAAAAAGTCATAGTATATTTCTTTTAAGTAGGAAAAATGATATTCCAACAAATATATTTCCAACAAAATTGGTTGACATAATTGCATTTATTTTCTCTTGCTAAAGTCATTGCTGCTAACCTGATATCAAGGATATAAATGAATAGCTATAGTGGCAAAAAATTTATCAAAATTACTGTGTACTAGAAATGCATACAGCAAAAACCTTTAGCTGATTTTACTGTTTTCTAGATTTTCTTTGGCAAGTGAGCAGAACAATTGATTTATGATACCAAACTTTAATTTGTGTGATACTACAAGGAAGACATTTAAAAGAGATTAATAAATGGGGCCAGTAGGGGTAAAAATGTGTTTTGCCAAGCATGGTAAACATTCAAATTAATCAATAATATCTTTTCTATCATTGCTGTAACAACCTAGAAATGATTTTCAGGAAAGAAGTATTATTTATTCTGGGGATTTGGTTATCCTTGTCACCATCACAAAATAGTAATCATTAGGAATCACCTTTGAAGTACACATCTGTCCTGGGCTTTGGACACCATAGTCTCCATACCCCACCTCCATCCATTTAGGGCCACCTAACTCTCCTACAAATAGATGTGGACCCCTCACTCACATATGGTGAAGGTTAACATAAATCCAGGGAGGACAGTAGACAGAACCATGGCAACCAATTACACTTCCCAAGAAGGTAGGAAAATCTTATCAACCTTCACAAGATGTTAGAAACATAAGAATGTATGATTGGAATCTGTGGACAAAGAAAATAAAAAAAAAAAAAAAAAACCTTTTTTTTTTTTTTTGTAGTGATTTTGTCCCAGAATTAAAAAACAAAGCAAAACAAACAAATAAACAAAACAACACTGATGTTAAGAAAAATAATTAGTTTAGTAACTCCAAAACAAAACCAGAACTGTCTGAATGGGTTTGTTTCATAGACATTGTCACTGTTTTCCTTTTTATCAATTGTAGTATTTTTCCCTCCTATCATACTCTGAAATATAAAATAGTACCAAAAAGAGAAAAAATTAACTGCAGTTCTATCCTTGTACCATTTTAGTATAATTGGGAAGGCACCCTCTAAACTGATCCTCTGAGATGCTTGCTTCTTGGCTAATGCCTTTGTGTGGACCTTCCCCTTGAATGTGAACTTAAATCTTTGACTTGGTTCTAGTATGTAGGATAGAACTAAAGTGATGAGATGTCACCTCTCAGATTAGATTACAGGAAGGGCATGGTGGGCTGTTTCAGCCTCCTTTTAGTATACTCTCTTAGAACACTCATTGTGGGGAGAAAGCAACCGTACGGTGAGTGGCTTTAAGATGAGGTTCCTAAGGCCTGGTAAGAACTGTGAGTGTGGACTTATAGTCAGTGAGGTGCTGAAGCCTACCAAGAACCTCTTGTGTTTGCTTGGAAGAGGATCTTTCAGCCAGTCTTGAAATGACTCCTGTATAAGCCAACAGTTGGAGGCAACCTCATAAGAGACCTTGTACAGAAGTACCCAACTGAGCTTCATCTAGATTTCTGACTCATTTAAACTGTGAGATAATAAATTTTTGCTGTTTCTAGTCACAAAGTTTGACAATAGCTCTTTGCACAGTCATGAAGAAGTAACATAATTTCATTTAATATTTCAATATATAATTCCACAAATATATGGAAACATTACCTTATTTCCTTTAGTCTTTTCCAACAAAATAAACAGACATTAAAATGTGTTTCATAAAACTATAGTTTTAGTTTAGATCACTATTTCTATGTCTTGAAAAATTAATGAATTGGCTTATAGAAGTAAAAGAAACACATCCTCTGGAAATATTGAGAAATATTTCTCCTCAAAACAACCTCTGATATTCATAGAACATCATTTGATTTTTAGAAACAAATGGAAACTATTCTATTGAGTCAAAATGTAAATAAGCAAAAAACTCAAAAGCTATAAGGCAGAAAAGATCAGACTAAGATAATACCCTATGGAATATGCCTTACTACTTAGATGGTATCACAGGTGTTGATATTTGCATGATACATTCAAACAGAATTTATAGCAACTTAGCAGCTGCACTCTAAATAGTGTCTTATAAAAAGTCTATTAAGCAATAATTGCTATTCAATATTCATGACTTAATGAAAGTGACTTGTTGCAATTTTAAGCCATTTTAGAATCATCATTATGTAAAACTTTGACAAGTAGAAGCTGTTTATATCAGTGTGAGAGAAAAAAAAAATGTGCATGTATTCTTTTTAACCTCCCCCCACTTCGTATTAAGAAAGTAGAAAGCAAAGTATCATATTCCATTTAAATTTTTTTTGGTGTATGTTTGTATGATTTTAACAAGAAGATTTTTTAAAGTTCTATTTTATGTTATTGACAGCTTGCTATAGAGAGGCATTACATTCACATTGGCAAGAATGACCAATGAGAAAACATTCCATTTTATGCTTATAATGTAGGTGCTGATAATTTTTAAATATGAAAATAATAATGACTTTTGTAAAAGTTCTTAATAAATTCCAATATATTCAGAGAAAAGATATCTGCTTAATGTCCAGTTATGTGAAAATAGTCAACTCCAACCAGTCGCAGCCACTGGTCTTACAGATACTTGTTTGGAACTCATCAGGGAGGAAAAAGACACATTGATAAAAGTATATCCTATGCAAGTATAAGTTAAAAAGAGACTATAAAAGACAAAGGGGGGTGTGAAAGGCTATATCAACATTTTGGTAAAAAAAGATGTATCAAAAAATCACAGAAAGCTTAGGCTACCATCAACCTCAACTAGTTCAGTTATTATAGTTTGGTAAAAATAGATGGAAATGGGAGGATGCTCATCTGATTTGCCTATACAGTGTTTCTATTTTGCTTATATTCTGTATCAAATTTAAATATCTCAAAATATGAATGAAAGGTATAATCTCATTACTTGTTTATATAATTTGCACAGAGATTATATTTTTCAAGTTACAAGTTTTAAAAAAGGAAGGTTGTGAAGATTAACAAGGGAAATAATCTTAATAGCTTTAGAACTGTGTGACAGCAAAACTTTTTCATATATATATATAATATATATATAATATATATATAAAATATATATATATCATACTCTTCAGAGCTGAGATTTTTTTTTAACCTCCAGAAAACTGGACCATACAAATCTGTAAATATCAGTTGCTAATAGTCACGCCATGATTTCCCTAATATTCATTCTTGTGTCTATTTTTATTAAAGATCTGTCTCCATGTAGACAATGCAATTATCTGAGTGAAGAAACAAAAACTGATACATTACTTCCACATACCCCTCACATATTATGGTCTGTATCTGTGGTGTCCCCCAGGAGCTCATGTGTTAGAAGTTGAGAGGCAAAATGACTGGGTTAGGACAGCCTTACCCTAGTCAAAGCATTAACCTCCTTTAATTAACTGGGTGGTAACTGTAGGTTACTAGGTTGGGTATGGCTGGGAGGGATGGGTCACTGGGCATGTGCCTTTGGGGTATATATCTCATTCCTGGTGAGTCAAGTCTGTCTCTGCTTACTTGGTGCCATAAACTGAGCAAGTTTCCTGTTCCATGCCCTTCCACCATGATTTTCTGTCTCACCCCAGGCCAAGAGCAATAGAACTAGTGGTCTGTGGAATGAGACCTGTGAAATTGTGAGCCCCCGATGAACTTTTCCTCCTTAAAATTGTTCTTTGTCAGGCCTTTTGGTCACAACAGAGAAGAGGTAAGTTTTGCTGTTTGTCTCAATGATAACCTTTTTAGCAAATCCAGAATCATACCCTTTTCATAGGGTTGACACTTTCATCAATATTCCTATAATCTGAAACAGGTCCTCAGTTTTCTACTTTTTTCTATGATGTTTGTTCCTTTGAATATTATAGGCCAGTTATACTATTGAGTATTACTCAATTTGGGGTTGTCTGATGTTGCTTCGTGATTAGATTGAGGTTAATGCACTGTAGCAGGATTATCATAGAGGTGATATTGCCTTTCCATTGCATCATATCACGTTTCATTAATAATGATGTTAACTTGGATCATTTGAATATTGTGGTATTTTCACTATTCTTCACTGTCAACCCTAGTTGCACTTTAATTCCCTGCACAGGGCCATCCATCCATTGGGATAGTTATCATCCTATATTAGTTGATCCTGGGTAAGTATGACCTGCTTTTGTTTTTCAGGTTCCAAAATGCCCTACAATACCATGATCCTAGGAGCACCCTCCACACCCTACAAGAGAACTTCCCCCTCCTTCTGAACTTTCACAGCTTGCCTCATCTAGTGTGAACAACTAGCATGCTCTATTTCACCTCAAGGTTTTGAGCCAAATTATTTAGAATTGTTCAGAGGAAAACCTCTTATTCTCTCCTAACTGCATTTTAAAGAGGTTTTTGCTTTTACTTTTCCATCAAAACTTTTTTTTTGTTTTAAATCTACTTATTATGTATTGATAAAGACCATGAATAACTATAATAAAAATATGTCTTATTTATTTATACAGTGTTAATTTTTTTTCATTATTGCCCTGCAGTTCCTAAAAATATGCTGGGTTGGACAGTAAATTATGGGTCCTTTACCCATGCTGGCCTTCAGGATGTTGAATATAGTATCAATTTTTACTGATTTTATTTTGATATTCAGGAGCAACAGCATTATCATAGCTCATCTTTGCCTCCTTCCATGACATCATCACTTGACTTCTAGGAAGCTACACTCTTTTTTAACATTATGCCTTACTCATTCTGAGTCTCGCTTCATAGTTTCTCCTCTTCTCTCTTATGTATTAATATGCTGGGTTTGCCACAGGTTTCTCTCCTTGGAGCTATTCTCTATTTCGCTCACTCTATTGATGATATCTTTCAGTTCAGTGGCTTTAAAGGCCATGTATCTGCTGATACCTGTCATATTTATATCTTTAGCCGAGACCTCTACCTTGAATTTGAGATTTATATTTCCAAATGCCTACTGGGCATTTCCACCCAGAAAACAATGAGGAAGTTTAAGTGCAACATGTTCAAAAATGTAGTCCTTCTTCTAAGCTTTTTTTCTCTTCCTGCAGACTTGTCATCCCAGGTGCGGACAGTTCAACTGGCTCAAACCAAAAAACTGTGGCATCATCTTCTCATACCATATATTCTACCCATTAGTAAATTAGTTGCATGTCCTTTGACATGAATCAAACTGAACCATTTCTTACCACTTCCACTGATATTTTCCTGATGTAAGTCCTGCCTATCTGAATTACTGCAAAATTTAACAGGTAACAGAATTCTGCTTCTACCTCCACCATGCTTCCAGTCTCCCACTTCCCCCACCGCAGTGCCCCACTTTCAGTACATTCTTGACCCTGTTAACAGAAAATTCTCAGTGTCCAATGCAGAACTGTACTCCTGTTCAGAAGCCTGTAACTGCTCCTCATTTCATTCAGAATAAAGTCAGTGTCCTCCAGGGACAAGGAAGGCCTTGCACAGTCACACCCTCTCTTATTTCTCTGAGTTTAATTCCCACGGATGTGCTCTATTCTGGCCACAATGGCCTCCATGACATCCCATGAGCATGCTAGCATACTCCTGCTAACATGTGTAGTCCTATCTCCTTTGCTCTAGCTCTCTTCCTATCTGAAATGCTTTTACTCCCATAGCCAACAGATCAGCTTCACTGCTACTTCAAGTCTTGGCTCAAGTCTTACCAGATTATAAAATTTTATATATATATATATATATATATATATATATATATATATATATATATATATTCTCTCTCTCTCTCTCTCTCTCTCTCTATATATATATATATATATATATNNNAAAAAAAAAAAAAAAAAAAAAAAAGGTCTGCTTTTTGCAGACCTCACCACAATCTAACTTCAGAGCACTTCTGTCATCTCAAATGATCCCTATTCCCCCTCTGTAGTCATCTCCTTCCCACATCCCAGCTCCAGGCAGCTGATTATATATACTCCTGATCTGTAGTTTACTTTACTGAACAGTCCACAGAAATGGAACTTTCCAGGTGCACTCTTATATTTGATTTCTTTCACTTGGCATGATATTTTCTGGTTTATCCTCGTTTTTACTGCACTCTGCTAGTAAAATTTTACATGTACCATGTGCATATTCACCAAAATACCTTTTGGTGTGAACATTTTGATCACGGCTTTTTGTGCAGGCATCTAATAAGAAAGGTTACTGATATATGAATTTATGATTTACATAATTTATTCTGAAAAATATTTTAAAATATCATATAAACAAAATTTTTCATTAACAATTCTGGATCTGAATACAAAATTTGGTAACTATATAATCTAAAATATTTATATGTCTCTGAAAAATAATATGAATATAATTTGTTTTAAGAATATTGAACTGCCATATAACATTTTCACTTTTCAAGTGTTCTCATTCACTCTCCTGGCCTGCCTACTACTATACTAATTTGACGGACTTGTCATCTTGATAAAAAGATAAATCTCCCACAGTGAAGATGAACTTCTGAGTATTTCAGCACATTTTGGTGACCCATCAGCATAACTTCCAGTATTTCTGAAAGCAGGCAAATCTAAATTAATGATGAAGAGTTTTGTTTTACTTTTCAATGCATAATTTATAGCAGTATACTCATTGCCTTCAGATCATGCCGTAACCAAATTTGCTTGGTCTCTGATGCTAATGCTTCTGCAGCCCTCTCAGGTGGTGGTTGTGAGCTTAGAACAGAATGGGTGTCTCAATTCTCTGTCACTTCTCTCCTAAAACACCAATTTTTAAATCTTATATTTGGACTTCACCATTCTTTCTTATGATAGACATCAAAAGAGCTTTCTCCTAATTATTCCTCAATCGTTACTGCTCCTCATATATTGTCACTCATTTCAACAGAATTCTTAGTGATTCTGATATCCGTATAGACTATATTTTCAATAACTTTGATGACAATGATCTTTTTCTCCACCAATATTAGCCATTCATTTCTAAAGTTATACTCTAGCTCATGTTACTACTAACAGCTATAAGTGTCCACGATCACAAATCTCGGCCCATTCCCTCTTACATACTGACTGCCAATAATCCTTCCACCCCACCAGCATCTTTTTCATGTCATTTCCCATGCTTATGTCCTTCTTTCTCTTCTAACCCATTGCATAGTCTATAATTACTAAATTCACTTTCCCTGCACACAGTTTCAACTTCCTTGCTTCTTCTCACTTCTTCATAGAGTTAGAAAAATCTCAAGTTTGCCTTTGTACACATGCATCTGTACACATTTGAAATAAAACACATGTCCCCAGTATGTGGTCTTATTTTAAACTAATGACAACTAAATTCACATGGACCCTAAAATCATACATTGATGCTGTTGTTGTTATTATTATTATTTTGTACTGGGGAATTGAGCCCAGAGGTGCTCTATCACTGAGTTCCATCGTCCAGTTCTTTTTATTTTTTATTTTAAGACAGGGTTTCACTAAGTTGCTGAGGGCCTTGCTGAGCTGCTGAGGGCTGTTAAATTGCTGAGGCTGGCCTCACACTTGCAATCCTATGTCTCAATCTCCAAAGTCACCAGGATTACAGGCATGCTCCACCTTGGCTGGTTTATATACTGCTTTGCTAGAACATTCATTCTCCACTCTATCTTCAGGAGCACTGTTATACAAGAACACATACCTCGTTGCAAACTCCTAATTTTTTTCCACTTCCTGAGTCCCTCTTTCTGTCTTCCCCATCCCAGTTACCTGAAATTATATTTTTCTAATTGCTGAAGGAAAATAAATGGAGTTTTTTTTTTAACTCATCTTTCTTTCTCTCAGTCTTATGCAAAAGTGGTTGACATTTTCTTCAAACATATTCTGCATCCAGCCACTTCAGTATAGCCTCACTGGCACTAACCTGGATCAAGCCTTGCCATCTCCTCTGGATAATTGAAGGAGCTTTTGAAAGAAGTCTCCCAGACCCAACTCTTACCCATTACCCCACAATATTTTCTCAAAGCCACAGTGATCCCCTGATTAACTTAATTACATAATAAAAATACATAGAACATGAAAAAGTGCTATGAAGAGTAATTGGGGTGCAAACATTGGAACATCAAGGCCTCGGGAAGGTTGCCAGTTCAATAGACTCACTATGAGAATCTAAATGAATAATAGGCCCTTAAGTGAAGAACTATTTACTTGCTCGTTTTCTTTTTTTCTCATTCTATTACAGTGAAAGTTCTAATTATGATGGCAGTCTTCCTCTCTTTTTTGTGACACTCTTTCCTCAGAAACAAGAACTGCATTCCTTCCACAAACATGAAGGACAGTTGCATGGGTCCATGAAAGAAAGTACCAAGATAGAAAATTCAGTTCTTTGTTTTCAATATAAAGTTAGTGTGTTGAGGAAAGGAAGGAAGGAGAGTGACAAGTTTAAAAACTGGTGTGTAAATCTTTGATAACATTTTATGTTCAATCATAACTAGTTTCAAACAGATTAATTTTCATTTATAAAGTTTACAAGCATCCAAATGATGCTTTGAGCATAGCATTCATTACCTTTTAATGGTAATACATGCTGCTCATTTGACATCATTTACCTGGTTCCTGCTAAGTTAATGAATCAAAAAATAGAGAAGGAAGTAAGGAGTGATCAATGAAGATATGGATAAGCTACAAAATAGTCTATGATTTCTGCAACTAATTAATGCTTGTGAGAAATGAGAAAAATAGGTCTAAATGAAAAGACTCAATTCTCAAGGAATAAGGAAAATAAGAGAGAAACATATTGGAAAAAATGTGATGTAGCATTTATAATTAAAAATATAACGACAACTTTTAGGCCTTTTTAGAGACACATCTGAGAAATTATTTATTAATTACCAAGAGGACTATTCTAACTGCAATAAAATTAATTTATGTGTGCCTCATAACATTATATGATAAAAGAATAAAGGAAATAATAATGATGAGAAAGTAAACACAGAATTTAATTAAGGGAGTAGACAGAAAAAGATTAAAATTTTCTATTTCCCCTTTATGGCTATTTTCAAAATGAAACACAATAAAAGCATATTAAACTAATAATTGAAACATTTTAGTCCAATTAGATGTAATGATTTTGGAACTCATTCATAATGCTACTCGTAAGTATAAATCTAATAATGCTTAATTTTTTAAAATTTTCTAGTTACCAAAGTAAAAATGTGCTCATTATGAAAATATTATACAGTATAGAAATGTTTGGTTTGAAAAGTTGAATAGCTTGCAAACTCAAGGATTTCATTTTTAACAATATTGTGCTTATCAGTTCAGAATTTTTCACTTAACCATCAAAACATGACTTTGTGCAGATTGATCAGGGGAATACAAAGGTGAAAAAGATAAGGAGAAGTATAGACCATAGCAGATTTTAGGTGTTGCTTACTCACATAACAGTAAAGCTACACAGGAGATTCTCTCTCTCTCTCTCTCTCTCTCTCTCTGTGTGTGTGTGTGTGCACATACTGGGGACTGAGCCTAGGGGTGCTCTACCATTGAGCCACATCCCCAGCCTTTTATTATTATTATTATTTTTATTTTGAGATGGGTGTCTCACTGAGGCTAATCTCAAACTTGAAATCCTCCTACCTCAGGGTCTGAAGATACTGGGACTACAGGTGGTGCCACTATGCACATCAGAAGAATGTAAATTTTATGAGATACAGAAGAGGGAGAAATAACTTCAGTTGAGGAACACCATAAAAAGATTCACTAATTATAAAAAAAAATGTATTTGGAATTTACTCTGACAGGTGGAAATATGTGTCTGTTACCACAGTATATTTATTACCCCAGAAGATAAAATCTTAGTTTTGACAAAAGACTGATAGTGGAGTACAGCTGCCCAAACAATGCTGTGGAATAAAAGAACTTCTCTGGCAGGTCAATCACGTCACTGGGTATGATGACAGTTGACTAGAATTGTGACAAAAAAGAGGTCCTATCAGCTATATCAACACCAGGATGAAAGGGTGACACATTGTGCTTGTATCCAGCTTGTTTCATACAATGTTTTCAAGGATGTTTGTATGGTATACCTTGGAGGAGAGACAACATAGTTATCCGAAGCAGAGACCAGGTATGTTTCCTGAGCAGAGCAATGAAAACAACACATCCCTCCAGGGAAAGGAGTTGGGCAGGTTTGGTAATGTTTTCTATTTAAATTTTTGGTTTTGTTCCTATAACAAACCAAAGTTGTTTAAAATAATACTAATATATTTTGTTTCAGTCTGGAGATTAGAAATCTGAAATGGGTCTCACTGACAACATATCATCATCAATGACTTCCCTTAGGAAGCTCTAAAAAAAGAATTTGTTTTTGGTGCTTTTGTCTAATATGAGATAACTGATTTGTGTGGGTTTATCTCAGTGTCCTCTGCAAATTAGTACAACCAATATGGAAAGCAATATTGAGATTCCTTGGAAAACTTGAAATGGAACCACCATTTGACCCAGCTATCCCACTCCTGGGTTTATACCCAAAGGGCTTAAAAACAGCATAATACAGGGACACAGCCACATCAATGTTTATAGCAGCATAATTCACATAGTTAAATTGTGGAACGAACCTAGATGCCCTTAAATAGATGAATGGATAAAGAAACTGTGATATATGTATATACACAATGAAATATTACTCAGCAATAAAGGAGAATAAAATCATGGCATTTGCAGGGAAATAGGTGGAATTGGAGAATATTATGCTAAGTGAAGTAAACGAATCCCCCCCAAAAAATGCTGAATGTTTTTCTCTGATATGAGGATACTGATCCATAAAGGGGATGGGAAGAATGGAGGACCTTTAGATAGGACAAAAGGGAGGGAGGGGAAGGGAAGAGGAAGGGGGTATGAAAGATGGTGGAATCAGATAGACATCATTACCTCAAAATACATGTATGAAGACAAAAAGAAAAAAATAAAGAAAAAGATTTTTGTTCCCTTACATTTTCAGTTCCTAGAGTCTGTCCACATTCTTTGGCCTGAAAACCTCTTTAATTCATTCATGTGTAATGTAAGATATTTACAGGTTAAGGTACAAATTCCCTAGGAAGGTCATTGCATTGTCTATTGAACTCCTTAAAATATTCTGAGATTCCCTCTTGCATAATTGAAACCAACATATGTAATTATATCTATCACATTGTGGAAATTAGGGCTCAGTGAATTGATGCAAATATTGTTAATTGGGCTACTGCTATTGCTTTGAGTAATAAATCATCTTTTTATCTCTGATCCATTAGCCTTGTGTCTTCTTCCAGATTCCATGGAATTGTAGAGGCTACCTGTCAATTAGAGTGAACTCTTAGACATAACATAGTTCTAGTCAACATTTACGAAGAACTAAACTTGAACTTCATTCAGGTCAGAATCAGTATCGTGATTGCCAACAGCAATAGGGAATCCTCTAAAGGTAACAAGAATGCAACTTCCAGTTACAAATACTTTAAAAAGAATGTAGGAAAGGAAAGGAAAGAAGAAAGATCCTATGATAGAAGTCATTTTAAAAAATGTATCTCAATGATAGACTAACATTGTAGAGTACATTATTATAACATCCCTACATTGAAATGCTTTAGGGGTTCTATATTTGGGACTGGGGTCCTTCATGGCTGTGGTATGTTTTCCCAGGCTGTGGTGCCTGGGAAAATTTCTGTGCAAAGGCATAGGATGCCTAGTTGCTATGGTAATGCCCTCCATGCTAGAGTCTTATCAGCTTCGACCTTAATTTTAGGCACATAGCTCCTGGGAATAAAATAACTTACTTGCTTGATAAGTACAATGTTTCACTAAGCTCCAGTGCTCCTGGAGCTGCCCACCTAACAGTAACTACAGACTATGGACTTTCTGGAAAACTGCACAAAGCTCCTAACATTGCATATTGTAACTGAAATGTAACTACAAAATAAGCACCCTTACTGATACTCTAAACAATAATGCAGTTATGGTCCTAATGACCTAATGGAACCTATTGGTATAAATAAATGTGGCTGCTTGGACAAAGAGCCACTCTGCCACCTTCCCTGTCTCTGCACCTTGTCTGTCTCTCTTTATTATTATTCCTTACAGAATACTATTTAAGAAATCTTTTCATGCACTTTTATAGTCCCTGGAAGATTTCAAAAACAGAGGGTCCTAGGTGTCTTTTGAACATGGTTTGCCCTATTTTCCAACAAAGAGCAATCATTGTCACAATCTGACTATGAGAAATTAACAAGGTGAATCACCAGATGAAATTTCAGAGGACTCTGATAACTACAGTTTCATTTTAAAACAAAATACATCAGCTCATTCCATCATGAAAATCCCAACATGCAAGGACAACATGGTTAGCTTCAAAATTTCCTATCTTGGTTTATGAAGGTCTGTAATTGAATAAATACATTCTTTCCATTCTGCAGTCATTCATGCCTTTTTCGTGCTGGGTAAAACAATTTACCTCCTCTTTGTTGCAGTCTATATTTTTCCAAGTTTATGACCCTGCCTTTTGTCCTAGGAGTCTATATTGTCAAATTGTATGTCCTAATTTTTTTTCAAACCTGAGCTCCACTACCTCTACACCACCTGAAATGAGACTCCTGATCATTTCCCAGATTATACAATTTTGTGTCCTGTTCCCTTACAGCCATAGGTAAAATCACTTAAGCAGGACGACCTTGAAAATCAATGGTTTTGGTGGTAACTAAAAATTCACATTATTTGGATATAAACATGAGTGAACATGGGTATTTATTTATTCATGGGTATTTATTTGATGTAATGTGTGTGTGTGTGTGTGTGTGTGTGTGTGTGTTTGAAATTGAGATGTTAACCAGCATGGCACAGATGTTTCTTTTGTTCTTATAATAAAAAAAATAACATTGTTTTCTATCAGTTAGAATTTTGTTCTTGAATCATCAATGATGGTAATGAAATATATTAAGCAGATTTAGTGTTAGCACCACAACACCAAGACAATTTTTAAGGCCTTCCAGCAGCCAAAATGCTTGGTATTAAAATTCATTAACTTAAACCCCAGGAGATGATAATGAATAGCCAAGATTCATGTAAAACTGACACTTTCTTTTTTTTCTTTATTCAATTTTAAAAAACAAATTAAAATGTGCTATTAAACATTCTGCACACAAAATGCTGTTGACCTCCTTTTTATGCAAAGCCCTTGGCTAACATTCCCCACTTTTCAATGGAAGGACATGAATACGAATACACTAGTGGCCTAATCCATGACTTTGTTTTTATCCCAATGCCAGTTTTTATTTTCTCCAGACTTTCAAAAACATAAATGGGAGAGAGATCATCATTCTATTAGACATTAGATACTATGAATCATTGAGTAAAACCCCTTGATTAGTAAAATTATTCATAATATGAATTAATGGTCTTATCATGGATATGAGGATGGGAATAGTATATCTCCTGGTCCTCTCTGATGTCACAAAATCTGTACTTATTTTACATAATACTAGCCTACAATCTCCTTATTTCCGCTACCCTATATTAGCTATGTAGTCTTTCAAAAAAAGCTACTGCTTTGTGATGTGGTTAATGTATGCTAGGTGGTCAATAAGTATTAAATGAATTTAAAAATTCAGTGATAGGCCTGCTTTCTTAGACATATAATTTTTTAAATAATTTACATTTGTCCTCAGATTTTGCTTGTGTAACCATTTCTTGCTATCAATATTCATTATATCATATTGTCAGAAAAAAAGAGAAAAAATGTTAATAAGCAGCAGGTCAACTTTGTTGCATATGATTTAAAGGAAATTAGACATTAGATCTTTATAATCTCTAAGTCTCACCATGTGCTTGTTGCTGTATATCAAATTTTTCTGAAACCATAGAAAAAAAATGGCCACTTAAAATACACAAGATCTAATAACTTAAAGCAATTAGGCCATTCAATCCCACAATTTTACCCAACCCCATCACATTAAGTAGGCAGAGATTGAATTAAAAATACTATATTTAACTATGTACATAAACACGAAGTTGATAATATATATAACAAAATTTATATAAAGCAGAGGGCAAGGGAAACTATAAAACTACTTGGCTTGCTAAAATATTCTAGTTCTAAAAGAAAGTAGCATAGGTTATGAAAAGATGAAACAGATTAAAAACAAATCAAATAATTAAAATTAAATTTGATGAATTGGAATATGCTACTACAGGAACAAATTTTGTTTTTATCAGGAAATGTTTTTGAGGTGTCACCATTAACCAACAAATATTTACTAGAAATTATTTGTATGCTAATATCTGGTGAATCTGAGCCCAGGACTGCAATGCTTAAAAAGATACAAAGGATAATCTCCTCCATGATGGGTCTTCTAATCTTCCTATGGCGCCTTCTACTATGAATCCTTGTACATTTGTGAAGAAGCCCTAAGACTTTTGCAGACTAATGAATTCTGTTTTGTTGTGCTAGAAAATATGGAAGATATAGAAAATTAGCTATTTTTAAAGAATCTTTTTTATTAATAAAAATTGAAAATACTTGAAATGTTTCACAGAGTACTTAGCATTGATATTGTACCAACTGATGTAAAATATACAAAATGTTTAATAATGCTTTTCCATTTACCAAGACTCAGTCTTTTACTATTGTTTCCCTATCTCCCTGTGTCTTCTCATTTTTCTTTCTATTTCTCTCTCCCTTTATGATTTTTCTTTTTTGCAGTAAAAGACACACTAGTAAAGAACTTTTGTGTCTCATTTTCATAAAAATGTCTTTATCTTGCCTTCAATAATGAAGGTTAACTTTGCAGAATATTCTGGCTTGATTTTTTTTCCTTTTTTAGCACTTTAAATGTATTAGTCATTGTGCTCATGCTACAATTGTTTCTGATGAAAATATAGTTATTATTCCTGTCCTCTTAGTGGAATGTACAGTATTTCTTTGAACATTCATTAGACTTCTTGGATCTGTAAATTCTGTAGTTCACTAACTTTTGGAAATATTTATCACTGATAATATAAACATTTTTTATCATCTTCTTCTCTTTCTCCTCTTCAACAAACTTTATTATTAAAAGCAGCTTTAGATTCACAGCAATATTGAGCAGAAGGCACAGATTTTTCTCAAGTAACTTTAGTCTCCACTCATGTATAGCTCCATTATCAATATCACCCTTCAGACTCGTATATTTTTTGAAAATGGATCAAACTATATTCCCACTTGTTATCACCCAAAGTTTATAGTTGACACTGAGATTCACTTGTGGTGCAAGTTTTATGGGTTTTAGTCAAATATATATTGGAATATTTCCATTATAATATACTGTAGAGTATTTTCCCCTGCCCAAAAAACCCTCTATGTTCACTTATTCATACCATCCTATCTCCAATTCTGGTAACCAATATTCTTTTTACTGTCTCCATTGTGCTTCATTTTCCGGAATATTTTATACATATAATTTTAAATTATGTAGCTTTTCATATTAGCTTTGCATTTTTTTTCACTTAGTAATATGTGGTTAAATTCCTCCACATCTCTTTATGAGTTGGGAGCTATTTTTTTCCTTCTTTTTTTTTTTACCAAATAATACTCTATTTTCTGGTACTACCATTTATTTATTTATTTATTTATTCTGTTGGCTGTATCTGTCAGGTATTTTCTTTGAAAAGACGCATTCACTTTATTCATTATTGAGAATATGTCCTCAAAATACCTAAATTTGAATAACCACACTTTTGTTAGTCATGATTTCAGATAGAATTGTTATTCTGTCAAAAATGTGGGTAAGTTGTTTCATCTCAATCATATAAGTGGCTTCCCTCTTTTCTTCTTCTACTTCTTTTTTTTTGTTTCTTTGTGTGTGTGTGTGTGTGTGTGTGTGTGTGTGTGTGGTTCGAGGGATTTTACCCAGGTGCACAGTACCACTGAACTACATACACCATCCTTTTTTTTTTTTTTTTTAAGGCAGGCTTTCACTAAGTTGTTCATGCTCTCCTCCAACTTGTGAACCTCTTGAATCTGTGTCCCCAGTAGCTGGTAGGACAGCTATCATGTGATAGGCATGCACTATCACACCCAGCTAAGTGCTTTCTCTTGAGACAACCATTTGGCTTCATTTTGCAGAATTTTATGAATCCTTGTTATTTTATTATGTGGATTATGCAAAATCTTACAAAAGTATTGAGGGTAATGCAATTATTCTATTTTACTATATTATATCCTTGGGATATTCTAAAATTAAGCTTATTTTTTTATTTATTTACTTACTTATTGGCTTCCTTACTACTTACTTACTTACTGAATTGGTCCTGGAGGTTGAAACAGGGTCCTGTACATGCCAGGCAAGTAATCTACCACTAAGCTCTATCCTCAACCCTATTAATCTTATTTTGTACTACAGTTTTCTAGCAGCAAAGGGAATAAAAAGACAACAGCCATCATTTGGGGTGCAACACCAGAATATATTTTTTACTGTGCTTTGGAATCATCACTGAAAATGTTAACATATTGAAAATGCATACACATTGTAATAATACGATTTTGTTGTTGAACAAAATTTTTAATTGAAAATACCATTTTTAAATTTAAATGGCCTTTATTTTGAAATGTTTTCAAAAATTGTTGTATGATTTTTGACCTCACTGACGCCCTGGAATGTCTTGGAGATCTCCAGGAGTTCGTGGTGGGTATTGTAAGAATATGGTTAACGTGCAAAATCAGTCCTCTTTCCAAAGTCAGCCTCATCTGGAGTGCCTACTAGCACAGAAATAGCCTACAGTTACAAAAGAGCTCAGTGCTCTTACGTATAACTTTACCAGCATATTGCAACCTCCAGAACCTTCATTCAGTTAACTGCTTCATAGAAGCCATATCTCATCCTGAATTTATGCATCTTTTTATTTTGGCTGAAATTGCAAGACTACCCATGTCTCTTTTGTGTCTCATTCCTTGGCTGATATAAATAAAAGGAAAAGATAAAAGGTTTTTAACAGTACTTGGGGATCACCTGTTACTTTGGATCATGTTCTTTCCAGTGTTTAAAGTGTCCCTATTTCTTCTATATCCTTATTTTGCAATTACTGCAAAATATTGAGTTATATTTCTCATTCCACAAGAAAATAATTTTTTTTCTCATCAGTTAAAGAGAAAATATATTTTAAAGTGTTCAATAAAAGTATACATTTTTAAAGTATTTTTTTAGTTGTAGATGGACAAAATCCCTATATTTATTTATTTTTTATGTGGTGCTGAGGATTGAACCCAGTGCTTCACACATGCTAGGCAAGTGCTCTACCACTGAGCCAGCAACCCCAGGCCCAAAAAGTATACTTTTATTCTCGATTTTCTGTGAATACTTTTTGTTTGCACCAAACTAAATATTAGATCCAAATCTGAAAAGAAAAAAAGATACAATTTGAAACATTAACCTTGCAAAAATTTAACTTCTATATTTCAACAATTATTCAAATAATGCAGTCAGGTAATGTATTTTTTATGCATGTATTTTCCTGAAACACTGCACGTCAGCTTACAACTGAATGCAAATTATATTCTATTAATATGGCAAAGCAGAATCAATCCTGAATTACTACAGGCAGTTTACTATAAGAAATAAACAAGGAAATATTAAGGAGCAATATCATTCAAATAAAAGAATACAACAAAAATAATGGTACACTTTTCATTTGCTTTTTAAGACAAAAAGTGATTCCCATCTGGCTCTTGAGATATTTCAAGAGAGAATTATGCCTGAATAGACATACAATATCTGAGCTAATCCAAGGCCCATGATAACCTCATGAATGTAGCAGAGTTGCTCATTAGCCCATTGCAAACCCGTCCTATAATTTTAACTTCTGTGGTACATCACTTCCTGATGAAGCAAACATTGATAATACAAGCTGGATTTTTTTTTTCAGACTAGCAGATTGATAGCACAAATTATTCAGTGAAAGAGAAGCCTCCAGTAGCTTCAAAGTGTTTGCTGCATAAGAATGATTAAGTGCTTCTGTACAACACCACAAATCACAATAATGAATCAGATGAAAATCTCCAATAAGAAACTTAAATGCAGCAGCTGGCCTTCATCACAGAGTGATGTCACAGTGTAAAATGATGACATTCTAAATAGCCTGTGTTGGCAGCTTGTGCATACTCAGTCCCATGGTAGTGCCTTGTTTTTACAAGCACATCAGAAAGAAAAACTGACAAATCAAAAGACATCACCCACTTTTTAAACATTCTCAAATTAAAACAAAAAACAATAAAAACAGTAATTTTTCACACTGATAATTCCTAAGATGATAAAAGTACCAAAATGAAAAGTTCTATAATCCTATGTCAAAATTGTTGTAACCTGTTGTACTCACGTTAAATTTTACCCATTTATATTTTGATTTGTTTTGAGGGTGCTCATTTTGAGATAAGTACATGTGAACTTTTATTTTATTTTAAAATTTTGAACAACAATGGAACCAATTACACTAGTTTTAGCAACATAGAAAACTATACAATACTTCAAATATAGAATAGTGTGTAGAATATTTTGAAGAAAATATAAAATAATCAAATATATGATAAATTACAGTAAGTGTAATTAATTAAGTAGTTTGATGAAACTCTGTCTAAAAGTATATTCTTTTAACTATAGGCATTGATTTAGGTATCTGTAGAAATATATATCATTATTTCCATGATCAATACCCATGATTATTAATTATTATATCCAAAAATTTACTTAACATCACCACAGAACAGTTGTTAATTAGTGTATGTGTGTGTGGGGGGGGCACCTCTTAGCTAAGCAGAAAGTAATGATTTGCTTTATTATAGGATGTTGTCATTGGAACAACATATGGTTTCTCAATGGATTCTTTTTTAATATTTATTTATTTATGCATCTTTAGTTTTAGGTGGACACATTATTTTGTTTTTATGTGGTGCTGAGAATCAAACCCAGTGCCTCATGCATGCTAGGAGGGCTCTACCACTGAGCCACAACCCCAGCCCCCTCAATGGATTCTTAAAAATGATTAAATAGGGGGAGGCAGAATGGCAGATTAGAGCAAGAGTTTATTGGCAATTGCTCTGTGGCTTGGGATCCAAGAAGCAGTAGCACTGCCTCCCAAGGAGGTGGTTGATATAGAGAATTCACTGAAATTCTATGTGACACAGTAAGAGAATCATAGAGACACAGAATGTAGGACAAGAAAGAGTATGCTGGTGGCATCCGTAGCTCCTGTTCACAGCAGAGGGGACAGATGACACGGGCAGAAAGAGAAACACAATGAACAATTGACAAGGGATAACCTATACAACTAAGAGGTAATCTGATCTTAACTGAATCTGATCTTTTAAGGCACAGTAAGCTGGTGCCTTGAAAATGCCCAGGTTTCTCAGCTGGTGAGCAGAGAGCTAAGACAGGGACCTATCCTGAAGTGGTCACACTGTAACTTGCTGCTGTGGGAACCTGAAGGATCAGAGCAAAAGTTGCCAGTCTGTCCCAGCAATTGCTTACCCTGGTGCCTGTATGGCAGGACACAAATTGAAATGGGCACAAAGAGAGCTGTGTGTGGTGGTGCACACCTGTAATTCCAGCAATTTTCTGGTGAAGGGAAGGCAGGAGGATCACAAGTTCAAGGCCAGCCTCAGCAACTTAGCAATAGAAAGGACTGGGGATGTGACTCAGTGGCTAAGAACTTTTAGGTTCAATCCCCAGTATAAAAAGCAAAAAAAAAAAAAAAAAGAAGGAAGAGAGAGAGAGAGAGAGAAAGAAAGAAGGGAGCACAGAGAGTAATGTGCTCAGGGGGATAAGAATGGGAATCTCTCTTTCCTGTGTGTCTGCAGCATGCAGGACCAGCAAGTGAGAATCCAGAAGCTAGACAGGTGGTCGTGATTGGCCTGGGGTTCTGATCCTGGGAAGATCATATTTGTGGGTGATGCAGTGCATGAGACCAAAGAAGGACTAGTTATAGCACCCTACAAATGGAGTTCTCAGGAGGCCCCTGATCCCAGCAGAAATCAGCATCTAGCCAGCTCCAGGGTGTGTTGATTTAATCTGTCAGAAACAGATACCAACCAACCAAATTCCAAATGGCCAATTAGAGCTCACCTGCTGGAATAACCCATTTAGACCTCTGCATTATTGTAAAGAAACTCAAAGACAGGAAACACAGAGACAAGGTATAGAGGCAGGGAAGGTGGCAAAGTGGCTCTTTGTCTAAGCGGCCACATTTATTTACACTAATAAGTTACATTAGGTTATTAGTACCATAGCCACATTATTGTTTAGAGTATCAGTAAGGTTGCTTATTCTGCAGTTACATTTCACAGTTACAATATGCAATGTTAGGAGCTTTGTACAGTTCTTAAGAAGGTCCATTGTATGAAGTTACTGTTAGGTGGGCAGCTCCGGGAGCACTGGAGCTTGGTAAAACATTGTAGTTATCAAGAAAGCAAGTTCCTTTATTCCCAGGAGTTGTGTGCCTAAGATTAAGGTCAAAGCTGATAAGACTCTAGCATGGAGGGCATTACCATAGCAACTGGGCATCCTGTGCCTCTGCACAGAAACTTTCCCAGGCACCAAGCATGCCACAGCCATGAAGTCATCAGGGATTCCAATCCCAAACACAGAACCCCTTCACATTAGCTCCACCTGGAAGTACATCAATTTAGTTTATGTGAACAAAACTCCAGTAGTTAGTACTTCCCATGAGGATCCTACTTGATACCCTTTGGAAAAGAAACAGAGCTGTTACAAGGGGCTTTGGTTCCAGGCCACTCAGCTGGCAGATTGGGGAGTATCACCAAGTGCATGGGTTTAACAACTTCTAGGCCTTATTATTTCTAAGGCATAAATAACCCAAGAAGAAACATAAAGAAGGGCAGTCTTGCACAGGTAATGAACATCCATCCATATTGACAGTTTAATGATATAACAGAGAAAAATCCCTTCATTATTAAGAAATTGTTTCATTTTTTTCCCCATTCATACATGTGTTTCTTTTTCCTCTTCTATTTTCTTTACTTTTTAAAAATTTTATCACCTTTATACTCATTTGTAAATTCACTTTGCTTTGGTTTTGGAGGGTTAAGGATTTATGTTTTGATTGTTTTGTCCTTGTTGGTTTGTGTTTGCTTCTCTTGTTGTACTTTCCTTTCTTCTGCCTATCTAGCCAAATTATCATGTTCCTCCTCTCTATTTATTAAGACTCAGTTATTTTCTCCTCCTTCTTTATAGCTGTCATTTGCTACCTCTCTTCTGCTTTCCCTCGGTTAATTTTTGAATGTTTTACATTTTCCTTTGCATTCCTATGAAGTTTACTTTAATGTTAGATCTGGTTCAGGGCTATTTATGGTTGTTGCTGTCACTGATTGCTGACCTACCATTCCTCCTTTTGTGGTAACTAGTGTTTAGATGTCATAGTAAGCACTGGGAATTTATTTTCAGTTTTTTTTTCCTGTTGTTTTCCCCTTTTTTGAGAGGGGAAGCAAGTGGGATATTATGGGTTAGCAGGATAGAGACTATGATGCTGAGCTACTCCCATAATCCAGCCAAGAAAGAGTGTACCTTGCTCCAAACAAAAAACAACATCCCTCAAAATTCAACAATATTTTAATACATAGAGTAGGCAAGACAAAAATCCCCAAACTGAAGACCAGGCCCCAAGAAGAAATGCCTAGGGAGACCCTCAGGGTCTACTCCAAGACATCTGCTAGAGTAAAAAGAGAGAAAGCTTCCAAGACAAGCTCAGAGGAATTAACAGTGTTGCAGCAGTTCTTTAAGAGTGACTTAAATCGACAGTTCTAGAGCAGCAAACTGAAAGGCTCTGGCAGTTGAAATTAATACTGAGGGCTGGGGTGGTGGCTCAGGGGTAGAGCGCTCGCCTAGCATGCATGAGGCACTGGGTTCAATCCTTGGCACCACATAAAAAGAAACTAATGTAACCACCTAAAACTAAAGATACAGAAATAAATAAATATTTAAAAAAGAAATTAATACTGAGTCTATGTGTGGAGGCTAAGAAATACCAATGACACAAGTCTTTTAACAAAAGAGATAACTACACAAAGATCCCCTCATAAAAGAGGGAGAAGAATCTATTTCAACAGAGAAGTAAGTCCAAGTCCTCTGAAAATATTAGGAAACAGACAAGTCTTCTTCCCAAATTTATAATCCCTTAACTAAGAAACCGACAGATATTTAAGGAAAATAAATTCTACAGAAAGACTACAAAAATTGATTGTTAAAATAATTACACAGCTAAAAGAAGATATAAGGGTTGAATTAAGAGAACAAACAAAGGAGATGAAAGTCTATTTCGATGAAGTGACTGAGATTCTGAAAAGAAACTAATCACAACTCCTGGAAATGAAAGAAAAATTAATTAAAGAGAAAATAATTATCACCAACTGATTAAGTTATGTCAAAAACAGAACTTCAGCCTCTAAGACAGGGATATGAACTTGAACTCTCACTGTGTGCAAAAAAAAAAAAAATGATTGGGATATACAAGAACTTTGGGACAATATTGAGAGAATAGGATTGATGTCTTTTAGGCATGGAGATACATGCTAATGCAAATTAGAAACTTTTCAATAAAATAATAGCAGAAAAATATACAAACCTAAAAAATGAGATAAACAGCCACATACAGCAATCATATAGAACACCAAATAGAAGCAAGATCAAATAATATACTTTCCAAGACTCATCATAATCAATATCCCAAATATAAATATAATATAAATAAACATAAAAAAGCGACAATGATAGAGAATTAAAAGACGCAAGAGAAAAATTCTAGGTAACATTCTGAATTAAACATATAAGGCTAATTTTGGACTTCTCAATTTAGAATCTAAAATCCAAGAGGACTTATAAAGAAATAATTAATGCTTTGAAAGAAAGCAATTTCCAACCAAGTTTGCTATATCCAGCAAAGTTATCATTCAGACTCAAGAAAAAATAAAGATTTCCAAATTGAAAATAAACTAAAAAAATTCATAATCACTAATTCATCACTAGAGAAAATACTGAAAGAAATTCTGCACAGAGCATTCAGAGCAAACCCCAATGCCCCAAAATGAAGGAAGATCACTAAAAGTGCAGTTACACTAAAATAAGACAGTTAAGTATATGAATGAAAACCAAAATGGCCCTAAGTAATAAATCTCTCTGCATAATTATTCTGAATGCAAATGGTCTCAACTCTCCAATTAAACAATATAAAAAATATTTTAGGTAAAAAAAGAAAATCTTACCAAATAAAACAGATGTAATCCATTATATCTTATTGAATCATAATGAAATAAAATTAAAAAATAAAGAGCAAGAAAAAATACAAAAACCACATAAACTCATGTAGATTGAGGAATGAATGAGAACTGGGGTCATAGGAGGGAGGTGAAGAGAAATTATTTTTTAAATCCTAGAAAATACAATAGTGACATAATGTTTCAAAATATCTGAGATACTATGAAGTTAGTTCTAGGAGGAAAGTTTATAGCATTAAGTGCCTCCATAAAAAAGAAAGATGGTAAATAAACAATGTAATACTATATCACAAGGTCCTAGAAAAGCAGCAATAAACTAATCTGAAACAAGCAGAAGACAGGAAATAATTAAGATCAAACTGTAAAAAAATAGAGAATAAAAATACAATACAAAGGGTCAATGCAATGGAGTTGGTTCTCTGAAATGATAAACAAGATAGATAACCCTAACAAAATGAAAGAGATATGACCCAAATCATAAAATTTGGAGTGGAAAAGGAAATATCACAGATATGTCTGAAATCCAGAGAATCGCTGGAAACTATTTTGAAACCTTACCTTCCAAAAAATTGTAAAATCTGGAAGACATTGAAAATTTATAGACACATATGTCCAACCAAAATTGAACAAACAGGGTACAGAAAACTTAAATAAACCAATATTAGGCAGTGAGAATAAAGCAGTAATAAAAAAGCCTTCCAACAAATAAATGTCCAGGACCAGATGGGTTCTCAGCTGAGATCTATTATACCTTTAAGGAAGAACTAATTCCAAATCCTTTTCAAATTTTTCCATGAAACAGAAAGGGAAGGAGGATTCCAAAATTCATTCTGTGAAACCAGTGTTACCCCAATGCCAAAATGAGATAAAGATATCAAATGAGCAAAACTACAGATCAATGTCCCGGATGAACATAGATGCAAAAATTCTAAATAAAATATTAGCAATCTGTATTGAAAGCACATTAAGAAATTATGCAACATGATCAATTTGTATTCATTCCAAGGAGGCAAGACGTGTTCAACATATATAAACCAAAAATGTAATTTATCACATAAATAGAATTAATGATGAAAATAACATGATCATCATAATGGATATGAGGAAACCTTGTACAATATGTACCAACTATTGATGTTAAAAATACAGAAGAAACTAGGGATAGAAAGAATTTACCTCAATCTCATGAAGCCATAAGCAACAAACTCAAAGCCATCATCATACTGAGTGGGGAAAAATTGAAAGTACTTTTATCTAAAATCAGGATCAAGACAAAGATAACCTCAGTCCATTCCTATTCAACATAGTTCTTGAAACTCCAAAGCAATCATTCAACAGAAGGACATTAAAGAGATACAAATAGGAATAGAAGAATTCAAACTATATTTGATATGATTCTATACTTAGAAAATCCAAAAAATTCTATCAGATTTTTTGAGCTCATAAACAAATTCAACAAAGCAGTAGAATACAAGATCAACACACACATTATCAGTAGATTTTTCTATGCTCCAATAATAAATCTGCTGAGAAAAAAATCAGGAAAACAATTTCAATCAAAATTGCTACAAACAAATAAATAAAATACTTGGGAATAAATGTAACTAAAATGGTGAAATAGCTATCCAATAAAAAGTATAGAACACTGAAGAAAAATGTTGAAGCAGACCTGGGAAGAGAGAAAGACCTCCCAAGTTCTTGCATGGGCAGAATTAATATTTACAAAATGGCCATATTGTCAAAAGTAATCTACAGATTCAGTGTAATACTAATAAAAATGCTAATTCTTCACAAATCTAGAAATAACAGTCCTAAAATTCACATGGAAGAAAAAAGAGCTATGATAGTCAAAGGAACAAAGCAATAGACTCAGCAGACCGTGGACCAAACCTCTGCAACCAAAAGTCAAAATAAACTATTAAAAAAAAAAAAAAAGACTAATGCTGGAGGTTTAGGTTTCACAATCCAGATCACAGATTTTTGAAGAAAACATAGGCTTTTTCAACAAAGAGTGCTGAGCAAATTGAATATTTCTGCATTAAAAATGAAACTAGATCCTTGTCTCTCACCCTGCACACACACACACACAAATCTACTCAAAGTATATCAAAGACCTAAGAACTAGACCAGAAACAGTGAAGCTACTAGAGGAAAGTATAGGGACAACACTCCAATACACTGTCACAGGCTCTGGCTTCTTTAATAAAACCCCTTCAGCTCTAGAAATAAAACAAAGAATCAATAAGTGGGATGGTATCTAATTAAAAAGCTTCTGCACAGCAAAGAAAACAAGAGCATGAAGAGAGAACCTACAGAAAGGGAGTTAAATCTTTGCCATCTACTCTTCTGATAGGGGATTGATATTCAGAATATATAAAAAGCTAAAATCTTAACATTAATAAATTAACTCAATAAAAGGGCAAATGAATTAAACAGACACTTGTCAAAAGAAGATACAGAAATGGCCAACAGGTATATGAAAAAAATAAAAACGTTCAACATCCTTAGTGATCTGACAAATACAAGTCAAAACTTTATTTATTTCACTCTAACTTGAGTAGCAATCATCAAGAATAAAAAAAATAATAATTGATTGCAAGGATACGGGGAGAAAGGTACACTTAAACATTCCTTGTGGAAAACAAATTGGTACATTCAACTTGGAAAGCAGTATGAAGGTTCTTCAAAAATCTAGGAATGAAAACATTATATGACCCAGGTATCCCACTTCTTGGTATTTATCCAAAAGATCTAAAATCAGCATACTACAGTGATACGTTCATACAATTTACAAACAGCCAAGTTACAGAACAAGTCTAGGTTCCCATCAGCAAACAAAATGTAGCATATACACACAATGGAGTTTTATTCAGCCATAAATAAGAATGAAATTAGGGTGCTTGCTAGGAAATAAATGGAACTGGAGTACATCACGCTAAGTGAAATGGACAGATGCAGAAATTCAAGGATCATGTTTTCTTTCCTATGCAGAAGCTAGAGAGAGAGAAAGGAATTTTAAAAGGGGGATAGCAATCTCATGAAAATAGAAGAAAGACCAAGAATAGAGGAAGGGCACCAAAAGGGAGGGAGAAAGGTAGGGCGTGATGAAGTACCAGGCAATGGAATCTACACAATTTTGCTGTGTCTATGTATGAATATACAATGAATCATACATACATATGTATAGAGTTATAATTACAATGCACTAATTAAAAACATATTACCAGTAATAATGAAAGGGAGATTAGCAGAGTAGAGCAAGTGGATTGAAGAAGGGAAAGGAAAGAAAGGTACTGGGAAACAAGTTTGATCAAATTACTTATTTGCATTTATAAATATGGCATAATGAATTCCATTATTTTATATAATTTTAAAGAATCAATAAAATAAGTAAAGTTATTAAATAGCTTAATAAAAAAACATTAAAGATCTTCTCCCATTCTGTAGGCTCTCCATGTTCTTAATAGTTTACTGTGCAAAAGCTTTTTAATTTGCTGTCATCACACTTATTGGTTTTTGGTTTTATTTATTTTATTTTAGGAGTCTTGTTTAAAAAGTTAGTTCTTGGGCTGGGGATGTGGCTTAAGCGGTAACACACTCGCCTGGCATGCGCGGGGCACTGGGTTCGATCCTCAGCACCACATAAAAATAAAATAAAGATGTTGTGTCCACCGAAAACTGAAAAATAAATATTAAAAAGTTCTCTCTCTCTCCTTTCTCTCTCTCTCTCTCTCTCAAAAAAAAAAAAGAAGTTGGTTCTTGTACTGACATGTTAGAGTATTGGGCCTACACTTTCTTCTAGCAGTTATAGAACGTTTATTTTCATTTCTATGTATTTGATTCAGTAACTCTTGAGTTGACTTTCATGCAGGGTGAGAAATAGATGTCAAGTTCATTCTTCTATACATAGATGTCCAGTTTTCCCAGCACTACTTGTTAAAAAGGGCTCTCCTGTTTCCAACATATGTTTTTGGCATCTTTGTCTAGTAAGACATAATTGTATTTATGTGGATTTATCTCTATGTCTTCTAATCTATTCCATTGGATTTCATATCTATTTTGGTACCAGTAACATGTTGTTTTGTTACTGTAGCTCTGTAGCATATTTTGAGGTGTGGTATTTGGATGACTCTAAAACATTCTTTTTGCTCTGGATTGCTTTGGCTATTCTAGGTCTCTTATTTTCTGGAAGAACTCGAGAATTGCTTTTTCTAATTCTGAGAAGAATCTCATTGGTAATTTGATGGGAATTACATGTATCTATATAATGCTTTTGGTAGTATGGCCATTTTAATAATATTGATTCTTGGCTATCCCAGAATATCAGAGGTCTTTCCATCCTCTAAAGTCTTCTCCAATTTCTTCTGTGTTTTGTAATTTTTATTGTGAAGGTTCTTGACATCTTTTGCTGGATTAATTCCAAAGCATTCTTTTTTGTGATTACTATGAATGGAATAGTTTTTCAGCAAGTTCCTTATAGAAGAACAGAAAAGTGATTGGCTTATGTGTGTTGCTATTATATCCTGCTACTTTACTAAAATTGTTTATCAGCTCCAGAAGTCTTCTGGTAGAGTTTTTGAGTTTTCTAAAGATAGAATCATGTCATCAGCAAGCAGAGATAATTTGAAGTCTTCTTTTCCTATTTGTGTTCCTTTAATTTCTTTCTCTGCCTGATTGCTCTGGCTAGAGTTTTGAGGACTATGTTGTATAGGAGTGGTGAAAATGAGCATCCTTGTCTCATTCCTATTTTTAGAGAAAATGCTTTCAGTTTTTCTCCATTCAGTATCTTGGCCTGGAATTTTTCATATACAACCTTTACAATGTTGGTTAGGTTACTTCTATCCCTAATTTATGTACTGTATAAACACAAGTGGATGTTGCCTTTCTGCACCTAGTGAGATAATCATATGATTATTTTTTTTCTTATGTCTACTCATGTGGTGAATTATCTTAATTGATTTGCATATGTCAAGACAACCTTGCATCCCTGGAATGACCCACTTGTTTGTGATGCATTATCTTCTTCTTCTTGTTCTTTTTTAGATATACATGGCAGTAGAGTATATTCTGACATATTATACATACATGGAGTGTAACTTCCCATTCTTGTGGTTGAACATAATGGAGTTCACTGGGTGTATATTCATATAGGAATATAAAAAAAGTTATGTCCAAATCATTCTACTCTTCCCTATTCCCATCCATCTTCCCTTTCCTTTACTCCCCTTAGTCTAAACTAAAAAACTTCTATTGTTCCCTCCCCACTCTCTTTATTGTGTGTTAGCATCCACATATCAGAGTAAACATTTGGCCTTTGGTTTTTTGGGATTGGTTTATTTCACTGAGCATAATAGTCTCCAGTTCCATCCTTTTACCAGCAAATGCCACAATTTCATTTTTCTTTATGGCTGAGTAATATTTCACTGTGCATATATACAATATTTTCTTTATTTATTTACATGTTGAAGAGTACCCAGATACAGACCTTGAAACTCTAGCCAGACTATTTAGGCAGAAGTAAGAAATTAAAGGGATACAAATCAGAAAAGAAGAAATTGATCCATCACTATTTGCAGGTGACATGATTCTATATTTAGAACCCCCCCAAAAAAATTTCTGGAAATTATAAATGAATTCAACAAACTCACAGAATATGAAATTAATACCCCAGAACAATCACATTCCTTATGAGTCAACTTAAAGAGAAATTAGGAAAACTATCTCATTTATAAAAGCCTTAAAATATGTGTATTTGGGAATCATTCTAACAAAAGAGGTGAAAACTACAGACACTTGAGAAATTTAAGAAGACCTTAGAAGATGGAAAGTTTTCCCATGTTCTAATATAGGCAGAATTAATATTGTCAACATGGCCATACTACCAAAAGTACTATACAGATTTAATGAAATTCCTACTAAAATTCTTTTCTGTGCGTATTTTTGTAATTGAATGGCCAATATTTGATTAAGAATTTTTGCATCTATGTGCATCAAGGATATTGGCCTGAAATTTTCTCTCTTTGGTATGTCTTTTTCTGGTTTTGGTATCAGAGATTCCACCTGCTCTTCAGGGTATTTATATCCAGAATATATAAAAAATTCATAAAAATTTACAGCCAATAGGAAAAAATCAATAAATGGGCAAGAAAATTAAAGAGCCACTTCTCAAAGAAGAAATAGAGGGGGCAACAAATATATAAAAAATTTTCAGCATCTCTAGCAATCAGAGCATTGCAAACCTAAACTAAATTAAGATTTCACCTCTCTCCAGCTGGAGTGGCAATTATCAAAAATACAAACAAAAAATGTTGGCAAGGACATGAAGAAAAGTTACACTCATAACATTGTTGGTGGCATTATAAATTAGTGCAATCACTCTGGAAAGCAATATGAAGATTTTTCAAAAAACTAGAAATGGAACCACCATCTGATCCAGCTATCCCACTCCATGGTTATTATCCCAAAGGTCTAAAATTAACATACTGCACCTTTATAGTCACATCAATGTTTGTAGCAGCACAATTCACAATAGTCAAGCTATGAAATCAATGAAGGTGCCCTTTCAACAGATGAATGAATAAAGAAAATGTGGTGTATATATAGAAAATGGAATATTACTCAGCAATAAAGGAAAATGAAATTAGGGCATTTGCTAATAAATGAGTGTTACTGGAGACTATCATGCTAAGTGAAATGAGCCAGACTAAGAAAGTCAAAGTTTGAATGTGTTCTCTGATGTGGAAGCTAGTGCAAAATAAGGAGGGTTGAGAGTGAGGGAGAGTAAGGGAAAGGAAGAATTACATAAATGATTACTAAATGATCTGACCAGAACAACTATAGAGAAGGAAAAGTTGATATGAGGGCTCACGGTTTCAGAGGTCTTAGTCCATAGAAGGCTGCCTCCAGCTGAATATCATGGAGGAGTGTGGCAGAGGGAAGGAAGGAGAGAGAAAGACTCCACAATCCAGACACAAATATATACCCCATAGCCACGTCCCCAATTAACCACTTCCTCCAGCCACATCCCATCTGCCTCCAGTTACCACTCAGTTAATCCCATCAGGGATTAATTTACTGATTGGTTTAAGACTCTCACAACCCAATCCTTTCTTCTGAAACTTCTTGCATTGTATCACACTGTAGCTCGCATCCAAACCATAACAGGTGGACTTTATGAAGAGGAGTACAGTGGAAAGAGAAGGGATGGGATAAGGCAAGAACAGAGAAATGAATCTGAACTAACTACTTTTCTATGTACATATATTAATATACCACAGTGAATCTCACTATCATGCACGTCTATAAGTTACTGATTAAAATAATAAGTAAATAAAAAAGCTAAAAAGTAAGTAGCACAAAGATCAGGGGAATAGAGGGAGGAGGAGAGGGAAAGGGGAAATATTAGGGACTGAATTAGAGCAAATTATATTCCATGCTTTTTTAATTATACCAAAATGAATTCTAATATTATGTATAACTAAAAACAAATAGTAAAAATATCTTGTAAGGGAAAAACAGAAATAGTATTAGTATGCAATGTTAGGAAAATACTTGTTCACTATTTCTAGATTAAATTTTATGCAAAATAAATTTGGCATAAATAAACTCTTTTGATATAATCTGAGTGGTTTTCTCACCAATTGATTTAATCACCAATAGATGAACTCAAGTGCAAAAAGAAAAAATAACTTCAATGGAAATGCTAATCATTTTTAAATTTTGATGATAAACAACTTTTTCCAAGGGGAATTATGGTGCAAGCCTTTGGAATACACAAAGTATACAGTCTTTAAAGACCTAAATATGAAAAAGAAAATTGACTATAGTTATGAAATATACCTTTTGAACAAATATGACCTATTTATATATGCAAATTTAACTATTTCTTAAAATATAAAATTATTACCTAAAAAAGTATATATGGGTTAAAAGAGTGAACTGAAAAGTAATATCAAGGGCAGAATCCACCAATCTATCTTTTTCCTATATAAGTCTAAAAGTTCACTTTGAAAAATCCTATCAAAACCTAGCAATTGTTTAAAAAAGTTTAAACAGGTGATCTTAATATGAGTAAATACAATAATTTTTACATGGGTCATGCAAAATCCACTGACAAGACTAATCAAGTATTCATAACATGTAATTTATATTTCTTGATTTTTAAAAATGTATTAAGATCATAGAATTTTCAGTTTGGTGTGGGTGTTGAAGTTGCATTCCTAGCATTTAAAAAGTAGAAACAGTAAAGTAACATACTAAATGTTCACATAATTTGCAAAGACATGTAAAGGTCATTCATAGTCAAGTAAACAATAACTATGTGGATATTATTTATTCAGAATTAATTAAATTTATATATATATATATATATATATATATATATATTCCTTATATAACTAATGTTTGTCATACCTAACAATAATCTATAGTATGTTGGTGTCATTTGCTTCTTTGCAAATATTTTTTTAATTATGTGCAGTATGTGTGTCCATACAACATTCATTGCCTCTAATTTTTCTTGTACTAAGTTTTCTTGAATTCTTACTGCATTAAAAACATTGTCAAGTTTACAAATGATTTTCACATTACTAAAAGACAAATAATAGATTCTGTCTTGACCTTTCAGTAGCATTTGGTGCCATTCTATACTCCCAATTCATTGAAACATATTTTCACTTGGCTCCCATTATCCATCTCCTTTATTTGAATATGAAGTGTCCCCCAAAGACTCATATGTTGAAGGGTTGGTTTCCATCACAGCAATGCTCAGAAGTAGAACTTTAGGGATGTGATTGTATCAAGAAGACTGCAACTGCCTCAGTGGATTAATCTTTTTTGTAACTGAGTGGACTATTAAGACATGCCAGAAAATGTAGGCAGGTGGGGCACACTTGAAGGAAATAGGTAATTGGAGGCATGTCCCAGGGCGCTATATCTTGTCCCTAGCCTTTTTTTCTCTCTTTCATTTTGTCTCTCTCTTTGCTTCCTGGCTGCCCTAATCTAATTATATTCATTTCATAATATCATTTAATTCTTACAAGATTCATGTTAAACTATCATTAAAAATTAGGCCATTTTTATATAAGAGAAACTGAGATTTAAAAGATGAAAAACATGCCCAGATTTAAAAAGCTAATTATAAGCAGAGCAAAAATTTGAACTGAATTATTTCAAAATTAATTATATTTTCACAACAGAAAAAGGTATCCAATGATTCTTCTATATATCCTTAAGGCAATTAAATATGTATTACTTTTATTCTTTTCAGATATTTTACTCAAAACATTCTATTAAATATATTTTGACATTGTTATGTTTTTAATATATATAATTTTATAATTGGTAGAGGTGTGCAAGTTATAAGTTCATCCTCTTATTTAAAAAAATAAGGTCTTATTTTATTTGGATTCAATTAAATTGATTTATATTTATTTATACTTAATTGGTTATAAAAACTCATATACAACGATGGAAGCCAGAAACATAATGAAGAGTTGTCAATCTCACAAATGTTTTAAAATATTTATTATGATCGTTACTAAGTTAGAAAGAAGGAACTATATGTCCAAGTTTATATTAGAGTATCTCTGATACATACTGTTGTTTTAATATGCAATCTTTAAAATGATTACCATTTTAACTCAGAGATGTTTTTGCCTATTGTTTTCAGAGTTATGCATAAATAATATGGATTAATAATGAATACTCACATTTCTAAATTCAATATATAAATTGTCAAGGATTTTTGGAGGATTTGGACATCAGATAAATTTGAATGAACCCTCTAGTATAAGTCATTTAAACCTAATGCTTCTTAAGTGATTGTTCCATTGATAGTGAAGCCAGAATCTGAGAGCCACTGACTTTTCCTCTGGAAATCCTCCATTACTTGGGAAGGCTGCCAAAGCTCTCCTCTTTTGAGAAGAAGGATGTAAAACAGAATTGAATCAGTGTAGTATTACATCAATTTCCCCTCTCTTGGCAAAACTGCAAATGCATATACACAAAGATTTTAGATTCCTATTAGTAGCACAAGCACTTGACTCAAGTCTAGCCATGATTCAAAGCTATTGCTACAGATCTGTTTAAAAGTCTCCATTGACTCTTGTGAAACAAAGGGTGAATCTTCTGTTAACGAGGAAGAAGATATTGATCCAGGGTTTCAGATTTAGTCTACCATGAAGTATATCATAAGAAGGATTTAACTAAAGCTGGGCCAAGAACCATATTAGAAATATCAGGAATGATCATATATCACATATGAAGATAGCTGATCTCTTAAATTCCAGAAGCCTTACTTCTTTTCCCATAGCCTTTTTAATTTTACTTTTTAAATTAGCTGATAGGATTTCTGAGACTTATATCTCAACCCAGGACCCCTGTCTAAGACTAAGACTAGGAAGGGGGAAGCAGAGGAGCAGTTCAAATGGGGGGAAAGGAAAATACAGAAACCAAAGCAAGGACTTCAAGTAGAATAGGGGGAGGGCCAAAAGAGTCAGGACAATGCTCAGTTTTGGAAATGGCATGTCAGCTGTTGGAATAAAAGTTTAAGTTCAGAGCTGGGCAAACAACAATGAACATATTTATTTCATGTTTCTTGTTTTCGGCTAGAATACTAACACCTCCAATATATAGCCAAAAAGGAAAGAGACTAATATTGATTATTACATTAATCAATATTGCATCATTTGCTTGGCTAAGAAAGATGCACTGTGTACAAATTATCACATGTTACAGCAGATTAATAAGAAATACAATGTAGCTATAAGGATGGAGGAGGAGGAAGGGGAGGAGGAGGAGGAGGGAGAGGAGGAAAGCACTGATTACTAAAATTGACCTCATAGTATCTTCCTGAGAAAATATATATGGCATACACATGTGCACGATGTGAAGCTAAGGTGAAATTAAAAGGAAACAGAAAATAATAAAAATCTTTCCAGAAGTATGTAAAAGATAGTGAAAATGTAGTTTACATCTAGGAAAGGGAATTAAGTTGCTTGGGACAGGTTGGACAGGAGACTTTTAACTGCATATATCTTAATAATATTTTGAATCTTTAAACACACGAATGTATCCTTATTCAAATAACAATAAGAACAACCATGATTATTCTGTTTTTTAATCTACTTTTTTCTAAGAACTTTGATGATCTACTTATATTGGCTTCAGGACATAGAAGGTGTTGTTGGGGTGAAAAAGTCCCTTTCACAATGTAACATCTGTGGGTCCAAATGCATCCTGCACACATTGTCTTTTTTTATTTCTGGCAAGACAGAAAAGGTGCCTCTTTTCTGACTAAAGAATAACCTCCCCTGCCCCACATGTATGCAATATCCCTCTCTTCTCATTATCTGAAAGGATTTAATTCTCTCTCCTTCAGCACAAATCTCTCATTTTACTCAACTTCCCCTCAAAACCAAGTAATCTGTGGTGATAAGCTCCTATCTTAAAGTGAAGTAAAACAAAACAGTTGAGAAATCCCCTAACTTTAATTGAATATTCCATTGTTTTCTCCCTGGAAAATAATTTCTAAATTTATATTTTGCTTCACTGTTTCATTTTACTCTGCTCTGAATCACAATCCCAAATTATTAAATTCAGTAATTTTTTTTTCTTAAAACTATCTTGCTTAAGCCCTCTGCAGAATGGACAAGCAAATATCTCCTTCACCTTAACGTATTTATTTTGGCGCCTGTTATAACCCAGCCTTCTGATTTTCTTCCTACCACATTCTTCTGTCTCCAATGTAGGATCTTCTTTGTTGTCTACCTCTGAAGAATTGGAATTTCCCAAGGATTTACTCTTACCCTCTTTGTTTTCAACATGTCCTCACATGCTTTCATCTGTTTCCATGAATTTCAATGCCAATCATGGGTTGAAATCTATCTCTACACCAAACTTCTCTGATAATTGCAAGCTCCTCTTTCCTGCGGGCTATCTCCTGGGCCTTTTACATTTCACATGTTCAAAATGGAGCTTTCTATTCCCGTTCCTCTCTTCAGTGCCTCAAACCTGTCACAATTTTTCCTTTGTGCATTTTGTTTTCTTTGCCTCAAACACTTCTCCCTATGTTTTGTCTGACAACTTCCATTTCATCTTCTCTTTTCATGCCTTGATATCATAGGTTCAAAGAGGTCTGACAACGCTTATGAATTTGAATTCATTCCAGGTTCATCTTGATGACAAACTTCCCAACGGTGAGCTCATACTGTGTTTAAACATTTACAATTCACTTTAAAAAATCATACTAGATTTTGGCCTCCGCTAGAGTGATACATGTGACTCTTTTACTCACTGATGTATCTGTGCCTAGAATATCTGGCATGTTGCAGATAATAAAGAATTGTTGAATGAAGAGATACAGAATTTTTTTTTCTTTATCCTTCCTCTGTTACTATCATCCACAAGTTACTTGCAAATGTCAACTGACAGCTTACTATAGAAGAAGATATTTCATGCCATCAATACAAATTTAACTGATAATATTCAACCACCTTTGGTTATTTGGTGTCTATATTTCTGGTGACATTTAAGTAGAAAAATCAAAACACATGTTTGCAGTTCCACACAATAATATAAGGATTGAACAACAGTGGAACCAACAAGAAAAATAATATTTCAGGGTTGTCCATATAAATGATTTTAAATCAATTCTGAATTTTACTAATTGCAGAAACTATAATTTGAACTTTCACATTCCCATATGCCCTCTGAGGGGGGTATGTTTGGGTCACACAATGGGAAAGATTAAACCTAATAGAAATGTAATATATAAAACCAAAGCCAAATTAATGTTTAGATATTTTATTAAGAATGTACATAGAGAGCCCATATTTGTACTCAAATAATGCATTGTCAAGAATTAGGATAGTCGTAAATCTTAGAAAAAGTTAAATGCCAACATTTGTGAATGGATTAACCCTATTTTCGAAGCTCTTTCTAACGTAACTGTCCAATGAGAATAAATGGAGCTCTTATAAGGAAGGTTATACAAACACATAAAATGAATTAGCATATTAATAATGCAATCATAAAATTTTAATGTTTTTTCTATTAGAATATATCTATAATCAAAACAATAAAATTTAGTGGTGCTATAGTATAAAAAAAGATCATTTTAATGACCACTATTTCTATTCCTGCCAGTTTTTACTTTTTATCTTATTTTGTTCTGATATGTAACATAGCACAGTGGTTTATGAAACTAAAATATAATTTATTTTTTTCACAAACGTTTAAAATTTATTCAATTGTACATTTTTTCATTGTAGAATTATATTCATATATCTCTACTGAATTAATTCTGCTTGAAAATCAAGATGATGGCACATTTCATTACTAATTTTGATTTCCCACAGTGACCAACAATATGTTGCACATATAGCAGGTGCTTAATAAATATGCACCAAGTTGAGACTCCTTTTCTCCATTTAGTTGAATATAATAGAGCAAGAGTAAGAAAAGACAAGGATATTTATAATGCAGTGGTGGTTTCTCTAAGGAAAATTTTAGAAAAACTGAAAAAAATGGTATCACCTTTAGGTAATATAATTATAATAATCATCCTTCAGAAATTATGTTTAAAATAATAATTCAAATCAAACATTTAAAATTTATTAATTCTTCTCTTGGTAATTTACGAAAGAAATAGTTTGGTTTTTCAGGACTTATTACAATCTGAGGAGGTTGGTCACTGGGATTTTAATATTTAAAACAACCCAAAACACATGGTATGTTTTAACAGATGCAGGTAAAGATTTTCTCAAAGCAATGTTTCCACTACATGCTAACTAATGAACATGTGCAAATTTTTATAAAATTAACTACTTTCACCACTGTCTGATATCAATTCTTCCACTCTAGGAAAGAATTGTGAATGAGAAAAAGTTAAATTTGATAAACTGTGTAATTAGATCCCAGCATAAATTTCCATCTCTCCTACAGCTAAACAATTTAATCAGTATCGGAATTGGTAAGACATCACTATTGAATTTGTAAATGCATAGCATTTTATAAAAGCTTGTTATAAAGTTACTTTGTTTTTGAAGATAGATATCCTCCTCCTTTAATTTTTTTGTTTGCTTGTTTTAAGGATAAACAAGATGGATGTTATAGACATAGGCTTAGCTCAATAGCAGAACCTGGAGAAACAGAGACAATATTATAGGGTCCAAAAGTACACTGGTTGCCTAGATGATACACAGGACCCTCTCTTCTAAGACAGTACACAATGTGTAACTTCTTCATTTTTTGCCTATTAGCAGCAGTGTTGTCTTTTCTATATGATTAACTGCAGAAGATAGAATGTATATAATGCCACCCTACCATGAAATGAATATAATAGTATCCTCTTTAAAAGTTTCATTAAAAATTAATGATTTCCTTTATAATAATTTTGCTCATAAAATAGTTCTTTAATTTTGTGTTTAATAATCAAGTTTAGATGTGGTCTTAATCACTGAAGTGAATTTAGAAAACAGGTGATTGCTATGTAGGAGCCAAACAGAATACAGCCTGAGCATTGTCTACATTTTTAAAAAGTGATATGCTTTTGGCCTAGAAATGTATCAGAGTTCAAGCACTTGCCTAGAATGCATGAAAACATGGGTTTGATTCCTAGCACCAATATATGGATATATATACATATATAGATACAAAAATATATGTTGGAATATATATATATATATATATATATATATATATACACACACACACACACACACACACACACACACACATATATATTTATACACACACTTATATTTGCTTCCACAGGAAGCATCTAGGACATTCTATTCTTTATTATTGACAATTTATTATTTTTTATATTTATTAGATCTTCGAATCACTAGCTGGGAACAAAATTGACTTAAGTTCCAACCTATTTTTCTCACAAAGTAGTTTTAACTTGTTTGAAACCAAGAATGTAAGAAATTTCTCACAATAATTCAACATTGAAACAAACATCAAGTAAGAAAATCCTTTGAAGTTGCTTCTGAAAAGCATAAGTTTGCTATGATTTAATAAAACCTGGGCAGGTGAGAGGCAGCAGGTCAAATGTTCTAGGTATGTTATTTTGTAGACATGGAGGCTACAGGGTCAACTTATATTTTTATCAAAGCATTTTATTGTAATAGAATAGTACTTTCTAGTTGTGTTTCTCTTCCTCTTTCAAAGAAAAACTTCTCTCAGAAAATATGTTCAATTTCACTCATTTTTCTGTTTGTAGAAAGCATTCAGGAACTCAACGCTGTGTTCAGAATTAGAATTTAATACATGGAAATACACTTATAATGATCACAATCCTTGGAAACTATTCTCCAATATAATAAAATTTCAATATGGTCTAAAAATAGCATAATGCACCACAGGTACAGCATTTGTACTACAATTACATACTCAGGCATAATAGTAGATGACTTTGTTTTCACATTAAAATGTAGAAAGCCCAGATCTTGAATGAGGGTTATTTTATTATGTGAAGCTAAATGAGAAAAGAATTACTTCATATCTCTTGATGGAAAAATGTAATCTTACAAACATAAGAATATCAAACTTTCCAATTAAATTTAGTACATTCATACAAAAGGAACAGATAAGGGTTAGATTGCCATTAGATTTTCTTTATCTAAACTCTAAATGCTTAACTTATCTTTTCTCTTTTTTGCTGAAATATGCAGAATTTTGAATTATGTAAAGAATTTGCAAATTGAAAATTCTAAATTCTCCAGGTTTATAAAACTAATTTTTCTATTGACCCTCACTCGTTCAAAGCCAAGTTGAAATGCTACAAAGTTAAAATTTGACATATCTCAAAGTCAAATTTTCACCTTGCTTCCTTTGTTTAAGCATTTCTTTTTGATCATGTTTCCCATAACATCTCTTGCTCAGAGTGAAGATGTTGGACAGTTACCCACTCCACTCCACCCTGGCATGCAGATTCTTCTGATAGTATCTCTTTTCTTAGTTGCAGGAATTATATTCCACATGACTATTTTGGGACACCCAAACTCAACACCAAGCGTCCTGGATACAGAGGAACTCTGTTCCAGAAGCCCAGTCACACTGCCCCCCCACTCCCCAGCCTATCCATGGTGACTGGCTTAGAAACCTGCACCTTCCCATGGTTAATTTCTAATGCTTCCAAGCAGTATTGCATTTATAACTTTACAACTTATACATAAAGAGCTTGAGAACAACTCAGGCAGCAATGAAAGAGATCCCAATCCCCAAGAAGAAAAGCAACAAAATGTATTTGGGATGGTGTGATCATATTCTGTTGAGTTTACATAGCTATGACAACACATAGAGTGCTATTTGTAATTATTTATCATAGATTTACAAATATCTTATACACACACTTCTAAATAATTTATCCAGCTTATTGATTTTCTCCATTAATTTTCTCTTTCCACACACATTCTGTATAGTACCACCTCTCAGAATCTTCCCAGAGAGGCACTAGACCTGCCTCCGTAAGTGCCTGAACCTAGACTTTCATTCTTGTTCCTCACCATCTGCAGTGATATTTTGGAAAGGAAACTGTTTATTCTTCTAATGGTTAGGGTTCTCTCATAGTTAACCATTGCCCATGGTATCAAACCCAAATGCCTTCCATGACTTCTTGCCTTATCAGATCTAATCAATCTCTCTTCAGACCTGGTATCTTAACTCCTTTCTATATACCATCCTTCTGCTATTTAATAGATGCATGTCAAGTTAACTTCTGCAGTTTCCTTCTGTTCCCTGTCTTTGAATCACTCTTCTGTCATATTTGAAAATGACTCACTTCTTTTCATTTGGATAATACCTCAAATATCATCTATTATGAGAAGTCTTCCTTAGCCACTCTGCTACTCTATCTCCCATTTATCAGCCTTACACTCACCTCAACTGTATTACTATATTATATTATACCATAGGTTATTAATTTATTTATTGTCTATCTTCCACTTCAAACTGTGAAAATAACAAGACTAGAAGCTTTCTTGAATTTTATAATGCTGTAATCTGCATGCTTATCAGAGATTTTGGTTTATAAGTTTTCCCTATGTGTGTTTAATAATGAGTGGATTATGAATAAAATAATATAGTAGAAATCTCAAGTAAGATAAAAACAAAAGAGTACATAGTGAACTTAGCAACACTGAAATTCCAAAATACCCTGTGGAAAAGTGTTTTTCCTACTTTAGCTGCCTAAAACTTGAAGGATAGGAAGTGCAAATCAGGTAAGTCAAAATCTCTATTTACAGAAATACTACATAATGTGAAGATGACTTTTACAATGTGTAGTAAAGCAAATAAGAGGCAAAAAACATCTTTAAAGAGATTTGCTTGTACTGGCAATGGAATTATCCAATAGGAATTAGAAAAAGACCAAAGGAAAAATAAGATATTTCATAAATTTGAATTTGTTTGTAGACACTAAGCAATGAGGTAGCAGAAACAAAAAGTTTGCATCTTCTATGCAAGCCAGTACTTATTGGAGCAAGGGAAGAAATGATAGGTATAGTGTCTAGAATAAAAATTGAGGTTTTAGAGAGATATAGGAGAGAATAATGAAGGTTGATGATGATAATGACAATATTAAAAATAACAATAGCAATAATAATAATTGAAGACACTGACTCGTTTCATGAGTATCAATGTCTCTGTAACTGAGGTAGAGACATCAGTAATTAGTATGCAAAATGTCAGAGGGGATTCAACTTGATGCTTTCTATTTTCTTTTTGAACAAACAGGTGAGTTCATCCAAAGAGAACAAAAAGGAATGTGGTGATTTATGAAGCTTAACAAGAATAGAGATTTTTACAGCAGTGGTTTATAGGAATACAGATAAATACTGACTCGGGATGTCAAAACAATCACCAACAAGTCTGAATGCACCATCAAAGAGTAAGAAACCATTCATCTGCATTGACATCCATCCTTACAGCCATATAGGTCTCATTAACAGCAGCTGGGGTAGAGAAGACCTGGAGTTTAGTCTTAAATACATTAATAGAGAGCTGAGTGATTCCAGACAAGTCCATGATCAGGCAAGTAGCTCAGGAGGCAAATAGTGGGAGATTTTAAAAGCCAATGGACCTACTTTCAATTTCCAGTTTACTTCAAGTTCATGTAATACTTGTGTTGTCTTTTGAATTGCAGATATCAATAGAATTACCCAATATAAATTACAAGGAGACCAAAGAAAAATAGAATATATTTTAACTGAGTTTCAATGTATTTCTTGATCTGTTTAAACGAGAACAATGATAATATCTACCAAAGAATTAATGCGTGTAAAGTGCCTACAAGTTTCTTAGTAAAGTATGAGCAATAAGTATTTAGGTATCTCTATTCCCATGGTTCTTAACCTAATTTAACCTCCTCCTCATTGTCAAATCATAACAATCATTGCCTTATATTTAGAAATGCATGACTGAGTTAAATTATCTCTAAAGAACTTTCTAGTGTTTAGTCACACTAAATCCTAGATATGTGTCAATTAACCTAATACTGAAACAAGAAAAAAAAAATAACTGAACAAATGATAGAGCATGAACTCTATCCCTGAACTGTATTATTTGCATTTGTCACTAATGTACAATGTACAACCATGGTAAATAATTATCTGTTTGGAACTATCTCATGAACTGAAAGCTTAAAATAATACAGTTTATATACGGTTTTTAACATAAACCTTTATAACGCACAATCCTCTAACTCAATGAGCCTCTATAATTTGAAGTAAGTTTTAATAATCATCTGGAAACTCCAAATAATGGTTCTTGAATCTTATGTGCTACTATTTCATCTGTGATGGTAAATAAAATTCCAACTTTGTGGAATAAATGTATTTAATTGTTGGTGCCTATGGCATCCTAAAATGTCAGTGGTAGAAAATGTTATGTCGTACCCAGATTATGTGCCCAATAGACAAGTTCTGTCAACCACTTTGAACCAATGTAAAACTTGATGAGTTAACTACTGAGATTACATCACATACCTCCATGGTTTTTCCAAGGTTAATGTAATTCTGAATTGTTTTTTTTTTTTTTGAGAGAGAGAGAGAGAGAGTATTTTAATATTTATTTTTTAGTTATCGGCGGACACAACATCTTTGTTTGTATGTGGTGCTGAGGATCGAACCCAGGCCGCACACATGCCAGGCGAGGGCGCTACCGCTTGAGCCACATCCCCAGCCCCATCTGAAAATTTTTAATAGTAAATTTCAAATAGACTTCATTAATTGAAATAATGCATGCTGCTATTGCATATCTTAAAATTTCAGTGTCTTATTATAACAGAAATAAAATTTTTCCTTCATGTAATAGGCCACTGATGCGATTCCTTGAATGACCTTTTACATGGTGATCCTCATAACCAAGTTTCTTTTAGTTCTAGTTATACCACCCCTTAGGGCCTCAGAATGATTTGCTTTCATTTATTAGACTCTGAGTAGAAAATGAGAGGAAGCAGCCACACGCATTTGTTAACCTCGGGACTGTGAAGTGACAAATGTTACCTCTATTCTGTTTGACATGTAAGAACTGTCCAGGAGACCTCACAAAGATGTAAGGGGGAATAGGGGGAACTTCTGGAATCTGTACAAGCTCTCCTGACAGGCACTTCCCAGCAGTCCACCCTTTGGAAAGGGAGACAGGTTCCTTTGGTCTAGGGCAAGCTGTATTTACACATGGATGAATATCAACAAGTGAAAGTTATACATTCAAAATCGCGGGTGGATACAGAAATAAACAGGAAACATATTGAACTTCATATTTTGGAAATAAATAGACTCAACATAAAAACGTTTTTAAAGTGTTTTTAAAAAATCCAAAGGAAATAAGAGAGAAAGAGAAGAACCGTTATTCAGACTAAAAGAACACATGACTCTGTGTTTCCTAATTATTTATCTACATTAGGCAGCTGTAATCACAAAGGCTTTCTACAAAGTTTAAAACTTAATATGCTCCAATATGCTCCAATCTTTAATGTCCATTACCCAGAAATATTTTTGTCTCTCTGCCAACACATGTCTAGCAGGAAGTTCAGCTCTAATTTCCCCCCAATATTGGAGTCTTAAAAAAAAAAGTCAGTACCAAAAAGCTTAGTTTAATATTTAAAATGTCAAGATTAAAATGAAATGTATTCATTAGCCAAATTTATAACAATGACCATTACAAATGATTGTTGGAAATCACAGTTTTAAGAATGACAATATTAACCTAAGATGCTAAGAAATATGATATTTTTTACCTGGAGAGAAAAAAATAAGAAATACTCATTTGATGAAGAGATTATCAAAAAACAGTAATATTTTAAACTGATTAGGTTAATCATAGGACTAATCCATCAAAAACCAACTGCCTTGCAGATCCCCCACCAAAAAAAAAAAAAAAATCATGAACATGAGTAAATTTTTCACATTTCATTGCAGTTTGAAGATCTAGCAGTTCTTTTCACTATTTGGGCCTGTTATCAAATATTCTTTTTTGTGCTGCTTTCTTTGGTACCAGAGATTAAACCCAGGGGCACTTAACCACTGAGCCGTATCCCAGCCTTTTATTTTTAATATTTCATTTTGAGATAGGGTCTTACTAAGTTGCTTAGGGCCTCACTAAGTAGCTGAGCGTGGCTTTCTCATGATCCTCCTGCCTCCGCCTCCCAAGCCACTAGGATTACAGGGGTGTGACACCACACCCAGATCAAATATTCTTATCTGTTGCTTATCATATCCTCTGTCTATAGAAAAAATACTACATCTCTACAAAAAGTTATTGGAATGTCAAAATCCTGTACCAGCCCAATATATTTTTTTGCCATGATTCACCATATTACTACTTAACATAATGGCTAGTATCAAACCACTAGTACTATCTATATGGCCTTTCATTATTAAAGATACACACATATATATACATATTTATTTACAAAAGCTTGTTTATACAAATACATGCTGAAGAGTATGTATGTTGCACTATAACAAAGACTTGAACTAAAATTAATGCCCATCAGAAAGGTATTAGTTAAATAAATTATGGTGCAATAATTGATTTTTTTGTCATCTAAGGGAGTGAAATAAAATGCAAATATGCAAAATATACTACTACTAAAACAAAGAACAAAAACATACATAAAATATTCCTGTTGTTATTTCATTATGCTTATGTGAATGTGAGAAAGAGAGAAAGTACGTGTGTGTGTGTGTGTGTGTGTGTAGAATTTCTGAAAGAGGAGGGGAAATGAGTGGCCTAAGACTGAATACCATATTTATTCCTTTTTCTATCATATGGGGTTCATATCCACATGTTGTCTTCATGAGTTCACATTTTAAAAATAAAGAAAAATTTAAAAATTGATATCAGTATGACACTTTTAAATAGTATTTCCTTATCCTTTTATATTATCTACTAAAATCATAGTTTTTTTCTCAGTTTCTTCAAAATAATAAATTAAAACCAAATAGACACTGGTTCTATTTAGAAGAAATACAATGACTATCATTCAGAAAAGGAAGTGCATTTTAAATTTCTTACAGACAAAAGAAGAGGATATTTCTTTCAATGTAAAAAACTGTCTATTTAACCTGTGTAATTACTCATCTTTTTATTATTCATAAACATAAGTGATGCAATTGGACTATGAGTATTCTAATCTTTATCTCTTTAAGGATTCTTGGCTTAGAGATATTAAAGTCCATGTAAAATACTTTTTTAAATGCACCCTTCCTCATTAGACATCCAATTTTTCCTCTCTTCAAAAGTCTCCAGGAGACTGTATTCGTCAAGCAATTTTTGAATTTTTCTTTTTTGTATTTTGTTCTAATTCATACTCTTTTTCCTGTGTAAGAGACATTCATGAAGCAGAAATAGTGTGGCAGAGAAAGTGGCTTACATGCAAATGAAATTTTACATTCATTGTTCATAGTATGATATTAACTGTGTTTCCTCTGTTCTCTGTGACACTATAGCTCAATTTTCTTGTTTCTGACTGTGAGGAGCAGGCTGTGTTACTCTATTATTTATAGAACCGTGGTTTTCTGGCTACACCTAACCCTGAGTTAATCCATATTATAAAGCAGGAGTTACTCCATTTTAAGTAAAATATCAGTGGAGAATTTCTACACCTTGTTTGTACAAGTGAACAATCACATCTGACCAACACAACTGTATGGCACAAATTGAACTTATTCTGCTAACTTATCAAACCAAATTAGAAAGCCTTGGACATGCAGACATCCCAGATCGTATTAGAAAAAAAAAAACAGAAATAGGAGATTATCAACCTCACCAGAAGTAATCCCCACACTTCAAACCCATAAAATGAGGAGCTCTCAAAAATGGACACAGCAGCACCCTGACTACATCACTTGGTCAATCACTGGTCATGAACCTTGCCCAGGAAAATTGCCACACCAGCCAACCTCCGATTCTTTATCTCTGAGAATCAGAGGAGCATTAATCAAAATCTTTCATACAGAATTCAAAGTCAGTATAGACGGCAAACAAAACAATGAAAGATGTCCATCCAGACCTGGAGCTTCCTTCCTCTGAACACAAGGTGACTCTCTGCTAAGCAGAAAGAGCCAACCAGATTCTAGGTCCACTGGGAAATGAAAGCTCTCTTATAGGATATGAGAGGATTTGCCAATAACCAATAATAAAAGTGCACACTCCAAGAGATATTAGCACATGGGAACCCTCTCCTGTGTTTTGGAGTTTTTGATCCAAAGCTCTTTTTCTCTGGGGACACAGATATGGGCAATGAAAGAGCTATAACCTAGAAAATCATTAAGGGCAGCAAACTTTCTTAAATTAAGAACCTTAATATTTTTCAGGAGGCCAAAGTCATGCCCATGTCTTTGACATTTATCTTTAAGTAGCTGTCTCTCACACTTTCCTTCAAAATAGACATGACATATTGTCCCCCACTGTCAATTCTCAACCAGCAAAATCATATCCCTTCTTTAACTTCAAGTTTAGTCTTAAATTCCATCTTTTATAATCATGAGAGGAGTCAACCAATGTTCTCAAATACAGTGTCAACTACAACTCAATAATACAATTCTAGCTATTAAATATGCAAATAACAATAATATTAGTAGATAAAATGTTTCTAATGTTCAATGGGCACAAAGATATTGTATTCTTTACTTCTACCTTGAGCTGGGAGATGTGTGAGGGAAAGTTGAACAAAGATTTCACAATAATTAATGTTCTTCATTCAGGTGCTTATGTGGTGAAAAGTGTTTTACACAAGTTATGGCTTTAATTCTAACAAAAACGGAGGGAGATAGTATAATTATCATTTTTATCTTATAAACAAGAAAACTAGTCCTGGAGAGTTTAATTTGTTAAAAGTCATTCTGCTACCAAGAGATACAACAAGACCTTAAAGTCAGTTAGTCTAGCTTCAAATTATAGACTACTAACCATTAAACTAAAATCATTCTTAGAAATGGAATTTCTTCCCCAAAACAAATAATAAAGGGGCAAAACACAATAGTAGATTAAAAACAGCACAGATCCTAATCGAGTGTATGATCATAAAACCTACAACATACAACACATTTAGGGAAAAAGAGCAATAGCGAACTCTAACATAGCCCCTACTGTAGATTACATACTGTTTTACTTATTTTTCATATTAAACTCATTAATCCTAAGGCAGCATATTGGAAGGTACTCTTTTTATCATACTTCCTTTACAGAGGAAGGAATTGAAGCCCATAGACTTTAAAGTAACCCATTCAGGATCACACAGATAGCGAGACGGAGACTAGACAAGCTGGCAGCCTGGCTCTGGCTACTTGTGTTCTGCAACATTGCTCTACAGAATAGGTTTTCTGCTGTGATAAGGCTTCCATGTGCCAGTGGAGCACAGCTGCAGAGGAGGCCAAAGTGCTGCCTGGGCCAGGCTAGAAAGGGTGATGTGGAAGAACTTAGAGTTTAGTAAACAGGTTCCTAAGGAAATACATTATAATAATGATAAGATGTACTATATACTTCACATAGAGAGTAAGTACTGTAACTTATTTTTATATTTGAGAAACAGTTTTTTTTTTTTTGTAATGCATGTCTAGAGTAAAGCTTGACCAAATCATTGGAGCTGATGAAAAGATATACTCTAATAAATTCAATTTTCTTCTTACAAACAATTTCCTACTAGGTTGGCATTATAGCCCCTTGGGGGAAGCTGAAAATTAAATGTTCAGTTAAAAAAGAATGTGGGTTAACAATATGTTGAGAAACTACACATTAGGCAATAGGTATTCTGTGAGATTAAATGAATTAATAATTATAAAGTACTTTGCTAATGTTAAATAAGAATACAAAATTCTAGAAAAAACAATTGCCAGGTTCAATGTCCAAGTTTATCACTTGAACAAATGATAAAGTTCTTCATGTTTATCATCTATCATTGGTAGAAAGGGGGTAATAATCACAACCTATCTCATCCTCTATGGTACCTATGAGATTAAATTAATTATGTATACATATGTATCTGTGTGTATGCATATAGACACAAGTTCTAGAGATTAAAGGTTGGCTAAAATCTGTATATCATGAAGAGGAATCAAATCATTCCATACTAACTCACTATCCAAAATTCCATAACCATTCTAAAGTATAATTCATTTTAAAAAGTGTGACCAATTCTCTATCTTAAACAAAATAAATTTATAAATAGCTAAGTATTTATAAAGTTACATAGACATCTGTTCATATGAATACTTAAAATTCATTTATAATTATAAAAGTAAAATGTGCAAATGAAGGTGATAGATATGATTCCGAATCTTAAATCTGCCCTATCTATCATCTAACTAATATCAGAAAAAATATCCAAAATCTCCAGAGCTTTAGTTCCTGTTTCTATAAAATGGGCAAAATGATATTTAATATAAAACATTAGAGTTTATGTAAAAGACACATCAATTAAAAGCACTTGGTAAAGAGCTTTACACATATTAAATGTGAAATACATACAGATTTCATTCTCCATTAGGTGAATCAGACTTCTGGTCCACTAGGGAATTAGGAATACATTCCTATTCCATACAGGCAAAATTAAATATAAGAAGACATATTTTAAAGTAGCCATGTTAAGCCCAGTCCAACAAACATTTTGGGACTCTCCTATAATTTGAGTCCTGAGATTGAATCTTCCAATATTAAACATTTCCACATTAGAACAATGGAAAGGCAAATACTGTAGTCATGCAATTAATAACCATATAAAGAAATTCAGATCTTCTTTTAAACATTGCCATTATAAGCTATAAATCCCCAAACTGTGAAATTAAAATAGAAGAATTTTAGGACTTGCCTTCTTCGGATATCTATTTTTGATACAAGTAGCATTTGAAATTATTTTCATCATTTTCTATGTAATGCTTTCATAGGGAAACCAAAGCATTTACGTATTAATTTTTTTTTATCCTTTGGTGCAAGTGAAGCAGAAATTAACATGACTAGATTTGTCCTATAACAACTTCTTCAACTTTACTCTGTCTTATTGTGCCAAACCTTTTTCTTTTAATATCTGCAACATTGATTGGTGCCAGAAACACTGATTTACAAATAGTGTTAATTTTCTTATCTGCAGTTGTAGGCAGCAAGGGAGCATAAATCACTGGGTTTCTTGCTCACATACACAACAGAAGAACACACACACAAAAAAAACCCTCAATAACCAGCTTCTGCAGAAGTATTTCCAAGGTAACAACATAAAGAGTAGCTCATATTCAAAACCTGGGAAGGCCATAATGTATTTTATAATCAGTTAGGTCTCCATTGTGCAGAAACATGGTACAAGGTGGACAAGTGTGAGTTCTTTCTCACTATTCATAAATCTATTTGGTTTTAACTAGTAATGGTAATGCTAACAGAAAATCAGCAGAAAAAGGCAGCTCACTGAAAATTCCATTAAAAGATAATGTCCAAATCATTGCTTTGACCATGACTTACATGCTTACTCCACACCATCCTCCATGTTGGCAGTATTGGTCAAAGCTAGAGTACAACACATAATGAGATATTTTTTTCTCTGTTTTGGGAAGATACTACTATTATTATTATTTTTGAACTTTTTTGGCAGGGATACTAGGGATTGAACCCAGAGTTTCTTAACCTCTTTTTAATATTTTATTATTAAAGACAGAGTCTTGCTGAGTTGCTTAAGGCCTCACTAAATTGTGAGATTGGTTCTGAAGTCCTGATCCGCCTGCCTCAGCCTCCCAAGCAGCTGGGATTACAGGCATGCACCACCGTGTCTGGCTGACATTACTATTATTTACAGCACTCAGGAAGGAAAAATATACTGATTATTTCCATTAGTTACAAATCCAAGCCAAGGACTTTCCCATTTCTTAAAATCAATTGTTATGTCCCCACCATTTTTATATCCTATTTTGTTTTCCCCCTGTAAGCCATGCATTTGTTCACTCTTCCAATAAATTTATTTAAAAATATTTGTTGATTGTCTCCTATGTCCTTCCTAATCTACTTTCAATAAACGTGCACAAGGCACACAGAAGCAATAGACCCAGATAATCTAGACTGTTCCATTCCATTAATCAAGCTACTAATCTACCCTCTCAGCCTAAATGTTGATCAGGCAAGAACTACCCTCCTCCAAGAAAAGATGCACTAGTTACTAGATCAAGACTGGAGTCTACAGTAGTGAATAAGACACAGACTCTGCCTTCCTGAAACTTCTAGTCAACTGAAGGAGATTGAAGTTAGGCAATGATGACAGATGAGATGAACATTTTAAGATAAGAGGTTCAAAGCGCTAAGGTAATGGGAAATGGGTGTGCTGCCTAGTGTTGAGGGGAGGAGCTTAGGACAGACTCTTGAAAAGCCTCATTCCCCATCCCCACAGACATGACAGTGAGCTCAGTACCTTTCACTTATGAGATCAAGGGAGGAAAAATAAATGTCATAACGTAGCAATTTCTAATCAAAACAATATAAATGACCAAATTTATTCATCAAGCTCTACTTCTCTAATTTCAATATGACACACCCACATGCATGCCTCAAAGTTAGCTCTAATTATTTATATTAGCTGTGTTTATTGATCAAACTGCTTGAAAAGCTCTTTCTCTAAGTGTTGTATTATAAACATTCCCAGCGTATTGACATCCTCAAAACAAATAATGCATATCAAACATTGATGTTAACATCAATTATTTGGAAATTTATTGGAGTTATTTATTTATTGAATATAGTGAATACTGGTTACTTTTTTTTTTCTTTTCTTCTTTTCATTCAGGGTCTAACTATGTTGCCTAGGCTAGTGTCCAACTCTGTGTGGTCAAGTGATCTTCTGATCTTGACTCCCAAGTAGCCAGAAACACAGGCATGAGCTACCATACCTGGCTATGAGTACAAATTTTTAAATAGTCTCTATCAATAATAGTACAGGAATAAATACTATTTATATAAATCACTTTGAAATCTGCCCATTTAAATTCTAGTAGTCTCCCCCACTGTCCTACTGCACCACTATGCCAAAGACATAGCTGCTAAAGGTTTTCTGTTCAGGAAGTTTCAATGGAATATGCTAAGAAGTATTGCAGCTATTGGTTTTTAATATTCTTTACCATGATGAGGAAGTGTTGTTGTTTTTATATTTTTTTGTCTATAAAGTTTTCTTTAATAGGTTAGAGAACTAATGAGATAGTATGGTTGTAAATAAACACAGTGTGTGTGTGTGTGTGTGTGTGTGTGTGTGTGTTTTATTAATAACAGAGTCCAGTCTCAATCAATACAGATAAGAATGGATGCTTTGGAAATACCTAACTTTGTGACCTTGAATCAGTGACATTAACCTTTCTTAGTTTTCAATGATTGAAAAAGAGTGAGTCTCTGCCACAGGCATGATATTAAATGCTAGGTCTTTGATTGCTCTATGACTTGGGTCAGGAGGTCAGGGGGGTGAAGTGGCAGATGAAAATGCTACAAAGGTATTAAAGCTGTATAGGTGTAAACCTTTAACAGAATTTCTGGAACTTGTGATGAAAAAGTTTTTTCTTTGAAATTAAATAAATGAATGAGTCTCTGTAACTCAGATGAGGATTGCACACAGGAGTTCATTTAAACACCATCTTCTTATCGAATTCTCAAGTTAAAGTCCTCACACCCTCCCCACACACTTCAAAAACTAATACTTAAAATTTTTGGAATTCCAAAACATTAAAAAGCTCTTTTAGAATCTTAAGGAAATGACAAATAAATCTCTGGCTCACATTTGATATTTCTCCATAAAACTGACTTAGAAATCAGGATCAATTTGGGTTATGTTCCTGGTAACTTTTCTTTACCCTTTTATAACTTCCCATAGTACATTAACTTTTTATAAATGTGATTTTCAGGTGGATTTTATGCTTTTCATCTGTAAACTATTGTTATATTTTTTCTTTACTCTTTTTCTCGTTTCTACAGTTATGCAACAAGTATGCATGACTCTCTGTCTCAAGCTCACACATGCACAGACTTGCTATCTTTTTAATATCCATATGCCTTGGTACTTGATACTTTCTACTCTAGATTTGATATCATGGAATAAAGACTTCCCCTAATCCATTCGGTAAATGAGAGTGATATGTGTGTGTGTGTGTGTGTGTGTGTGTGTGTGTGTGTTATTAATAATGAACATTAAAAAACTAATGAATACAAGCAAAATTTAAATATTTGCTGTTTTGTATTAAATATGTTTTTACTTTCTATCATGTTCTTATTCTCCATTTGCTGGTTATTTTGTTGTTGTTTCAACAACAGTGTACTTTAACACTGAACTATATCTCCCTTGTATTTTTTTTTTTTTTTTTTGAGACAGGGACTCCTTAAGTTGCAAAGGCTTTTGCTAAATTTCTGAGCCTGACTTCAAACTTGTGATCTTCCTGCCTCAGTCTCCTGAATTGATGGGATTATATGTATGCACCGCCACACATGGCTAATTGCTGGTATGGTTTGATAATAAAATTTACAGGCAAGTTTATAAAAGCCAAAAGTCCAATTATTCGCTGAGAATGCACACAAATGTCAAAATGTCCTCAATAATTTGACTTAAATGTAACATATAGACTATTCCTATATCACAAGAAGTGTTCACTCAAAGAGAATTCCTTTAAAAGTAATGATATGAATGAATGCAGTTGTTCCGTTCAGTTACCCAGTGACTTCAGTTTTAATTATGGGATGTTCCAATCCTTGAGACTAAGCACCAAACTAGATAGTCTATTTCTAAAATATCAATTGTTCTCAAAGCAGAGCCTATCTCACAGAAGCAAGAAGATTGTGGGAAAAGATCTTTAAAATCCTGCCTTCCCCTCTAGGAATTTTGTGTCAGCCTCCAGGAAATTAGGGAATAGATGCAAGAATTCTCTGGTATGAGTACTTCTCAAGGAAGTGTACAAGAATGTTCTCTCTCTCTCTCTCTCTCTCTCTCTCTCTCTCTCTCCCTCTATTTTTTGTAATAGAGAACGAACCCAGGGTTTCTGTACCCATAATCTACATCCCTAACCTTTTTACTATAATCTGAGATAGGATACCACCATATCTGGCTACTATCTCTTTTTATGAACATCAGTAAGTTCACATTTTCCCCCTTAATTTGTCTTCTTACTTATACCTGAGGGAAACAGGTATAGCAATAAATAAAAATATTTAGAGGATACCAAAACTGTAACTGTTCCCTAAAATATAAAAAGTACAAATACCCACATAATACTTAATCTAATCTTTACATGATATGATTTACCTAATAATATAGGCATAAAATTCTATTATCCCTACTAATATTGGTTGATAACAATGTTTAACCCAAGGAATCACCAAAATTATATTAACTCAACTTCTTAAAATGTTTCAATGAAACTCTGTGTAAAATATTAGAAGGAACTGACCAATATTTATAGGGTGCACGGCAAGAAGTACTATTCAATCAGAAGAATTTTATTTAACAATTTTACCTGTGTGTAAGCCTCCGGTGACTAATGCAGACTGCAGTCTGAGAATCTTGAGTAATGCATACTTTATGGCGACTACATTTCATCTTTAAGCAGGGATCTTTAGCTGGATCTAAAGCTGAAAAAGAGAGAAAGAGATGGAGAGACTGTTCAGGAAATATTAAAATAAATTTCTATAAAATAGAGGTATCCAATCTCATCAAACATAATTTTACCAAGTAATTTTACAGCATTTAGCTGTAAATTTTCTTCACATTTTTCCTCTATTAAGAGATACTTCTATTTCTACCCACATAACTCAGATAGTGGGTAACAGCTACACTTCAGGCTCATCTAGGCTATTCAGGAACTAAAATGCACATACCACTATGATCGGAAAATGTATAACTAGAATAGGAAATTTAAGATAACTCTCTTTATTTTCTGCTATCATTACAGCAATAAAGGAGAAGAATAAAACTACAGAATGTTACTGCAATACTTTATGTCAGTGGAGAATTACATTAAACTTCTCCTTTCCCTAGATAGAATCTAGTGGTTATAGAAAAAGTATAAAATCCAAAGACGATGTTGAATCCAAGGAAAGTCTCTAACTGTACTTTGGACTGACTGAATGTATCATGATAAAAATTTAGATGTTGCATTTAAGTTTAGGTTGTTTTTGCATAATATCTGACATTCTATTTATTTAAGTAAACTCTGTCCTGGTAGTTGCAAAAGACTATATGATAGGTTTTTCAGTCTAAAAACTTCATTGCCATGTGTTGTACCTAGTATACACCTCATTAATTTAAAGTTTACAATCAATGTTTAAAGTTTACAATCAATGATTATCAGCATATTCATTATTTTAAAGCTCACATCACAATTTTTAAATATTTCCATCACCAAGAAAACCTAAACGTGTCCTGTGTTTATCACCCCAACTTTCCCGTAATTAGTACTGGATAATCATTAATCTAGTTTTTGTCTCTGTAGTTTCCCTATTCTGGACAATTCATATAAGTTGAATAATAAATTATATGGCCTTTTATGATTGACTTCATTGCCATGAGATAATGTTTCTGAGGTTGAATGATATTGTAGCATTAAACATTACTTCATTTCTTTATATAGCTGAATAATATTGCATTACATGGATATACCACATTTAATTATCTATTCACTAGGAGATGAGCATTTGAATTATGTCAAACTCTTGGCTACTGTGAATAGTGCTGATTTAGATAATCATCACTGAAAAAGTTGGAAGATGGCCAGAAGGAAAGTAGGTACAGATAACTAAAGGACACTGGATATCCAGTTTTGGTACATGTCAAAATTCAGAGAAAGAAATGCTGAAAGATGGTCAACAAAAAATTCTAGCATCTGAAGAAAATTGGAGCCAGGGTGACCAGAACAATGTACACTTGGGATACACAAAAATATCCGGGAAGCCTGTGGACTCTCCACTGGACATGGAATGTGGATTTGACTCAAACATTTTCAGCTTTTAAACCTAGGATAAATTCAAGCTGACATCTGTTGTACAACCTAATTAAGATTACATTTATTAATATATTAAGTCTTAGGCATATTTAGTCAATAACAATTTAAATAAATGTATATGTTCTGTTCATTGATTAATTCAATAAAATATGGAAATAAACTATACATATATATGAATATATATATATATTTATACCTTAAATATATATAAAGTATAATACATATATATTTATACCTTAAATATATAAAATAAATTTCTATAAAATTCTTACTCAAGATTTCAAATAAGCATGAGATTTAAAATAAAGCATATTTATACATACAATTCATTAAAATTAACAAGTAGACATATTTATTATATTATAACGAATATTCAAGACATTAATTGCATTTATTTAGAACATAAATATTTTAATTTCTTCCATTACAAAGAAAGGCTTTTTCAATGAGCAATGGTTAGATCAACTACATTTTTTTCTCAGTTTCTAAGAAGCTTCAACTATTGAGGTAAAGTATTTTATTCCTTATAAAATGTGAAATATATTTTTCACTATGCAAATTAAAATTGCTATCATATTTTTATTATACTGACATAGTTTAAATTATCAATGATTTAAAATTATCTGATCAAATTGCTTTACTTGAAAACTGTATGAATCCTTGTTTGGACAACATAAAAGAAAACTACACAACAATTTAGCATTAAACATGTTTGAAGCCACGTTAGCTATAATTCTTAATCTGTTTTGATTTCTAATTATCAAAATTACTTTTTAAAATTTCTTAAAATTGAATTTTATTATCATAATTATATTCCTCTCTACTGTATATACCTATATTATCTGCTCATTTTTGTAGATTTGTATTTTAGATGAACATGCATCAGTCTTAAGTGTTTATGATGTTCACTGTGAAATTTAAATACATGAATAAAGTGTTCACTAATCATATCACACCTTCCGTTTTCCACCCTCCTCTCCTGCCTTCCAGTCTCTAATTATCACTATTCTATATTCAGGCCACTTTTTTTTTAAACTTGTACATGTGAGACAGAACATGGAATATGTGTCTTTCATGTCTGCCTAGCTTATTTCATTTAACCTAGTGTTGTCCAAGTCCACCCATTTTGCTGTAAAGAACAGGATTTCATTATTCCCTACAGGTGAATAATATACTATTATGCCAATCTACCACGTTTTCTTTGTCCATTCATTTGCTGAAGGGCACTTTGTTTGATCCATGTATTAGTTATTATAAATAGTGCCACAATATATATGAGCATGTAGGTGTTTCTCTTATATGCTAATTTTATTTCCTTTATACATACACTCAGAAGTGGGAAAGCCAGATCATATGGTAGTTCTGATTTTAGTTTATCTACTTTTGGTAACCTCCAGAGTCTTCTCCATAACCTTTGTGCTAATCTACATTTTCAACAACAGTGTATGAAAGTTCCTTTTTCTCCACATCTTCACTAACATTTGTTATTTTTATTTAAGAATAACCATCATATCATGGGTAAGATGATATCTCATTATAGTTTTGCTCTGAAATTTGAATATGTTTAATATATAGAATATTTTATTTTGAATAGCATGCATTTTTATTTTCAATAAAACACTACATTACATACAAAACTATCATGAAGCCAGATGTGGTGGTACACGTCTGTAAAATCAGTGACTCAGGGAACTGGGGCAGGATGATCACAAATTTGAGGTCAGCATTTGCAATTTAGCAACATCCTACCTCAAAATTAAAAAACAAAACATCTGGGGTATAGCTCAGTGGTCTAGTGCCCTTAGGTTCTATTCCCATAGAGCAAAAGATCAATCAATCAAGCAATCGATCACGACTTATCTAATGTAATTATACTTTGAATATAGCTTGTTAATATTCTAGTTTTTCTTCCAGTTTTCATTTATTTATAATCTAGATTAGATAATATTTAAAAGTTCCACACCACTTCTTATATTATATCTGCTTAAGAAGAGAAATCGGAACTCAAAAATTACACAGCAAGAATGGAATTGTTAACACAAATTTAAAACATGAAAAATAATTTAATGAGAAAGTTTTGCACAGAATTCTATATAAAAAATCAAATAAGATAATAGCAGTATTTTTTAGGAGATGTAAAATATAATGGTAGAAAATAAAAATTAGAAAGAATTCATAAGAGGGAGAAGACCCCTTTTTGTGCATGTGAATTTAACCATCTGTATTTTTTGTAGAACTCACATTGTTGGCAGCTTAAAAACTACAAAACATCACACTCTGTAAATACAGATGCTTAAGATTTTACTCTTGAAATTACAACAATAACACAACCACATTCTCTTTGGCTCAAAGCCCATGAATCAGAATCAGTCCTGTGCCTTCAAAAGGACTGGCATAATTTCATCACATCACTCCATTACTATCCTGTTCTTTCCATCATTTTCAATTTTAAAATCATTCTCTTATTCTACCTGCATTGCTGACCAGCTTTCTCTCAAGCATCCAGTAAAATGTCCTTGAGAAAGATTTTAACTAGTGCATTTGAGTTCACATGATCATGTTCTTTTCTGCCTCCTAATTTTATTTTTTTGTACCAAGGATTGGACTCAGAAACACTTAACCACTGAACCACATCCCCAGCCTTTTATTTACTTATTTATTTTTTTATTTTTTTATTTTCAGAAAGGCTCTTGCTAAATTGACTGGGGCCTCCTCAAGTTGCTGAGATTGGCTTTGGAACTTGTGATTCTCCTGCCTCAGCCTCCCGGGTTGCTTGGATTACGCCAATACACTGAGCTTTAGTAATCATTTGATTGACATTAAGTAACTTAGAGAACTAAATGGATAATGTTTTTCTTACTTTCTTGTTTCCAGAAAACACGGTCTGTATTTTCAAAGGATCACTTTATAATTTAACCTTTGAGCTTTATTGCATTTGTAATATAGGATTTCACTCACTCTTGCCAGAATAATTGGTTTTTGGTCCAGTATCATCCACTTACTGCTAGATGAAATAAGTTAGGACATGTCTGGCCTGATCCAGCAGCTAAGGGTGAAAGTGCCTGAGTGAGCAAGGGTAGGTGAGGGCAGAAAACAAATGTGACTGAGGTAGATATTAACATATCTACATAAGAGAAGATCGAAATAAAGACACAAACAGATCCCAGGTCATAAAAACAAACATACATGGCAATTTTTCTATTTTGAGTTGAGAGCCGAACCCAGTACTTCACATGTGCTAAGCATAAACTCTACCACTGAACTATAGCCCAAGTGCCAGGATGATAATTTATGATAAGTCACTAAATTCCCAAGATAGCAAAAGAATTTTCCTTGATGCCATTGATCTTAAGAGAAGAAAAGGAGAAATGTGGCATCACTAAGCTTCAAAAATAAGCATCAAAGTTAGTATTGAGAACTGAAATAAATCTTAGCAGGTATAGTTTGGGTATGAAGTGATCTCTAAAAATCCCTGTGTCAATGCAGAAATGTTCAGATGCATAAATGATTAGATTCCATAAGATAAAACCTAATCAGTCCATCTAGTTTACAGGGAATGACTGGGTAGTAAGTGTAGGCAGGTGGAATATGGATCAAGGATTTCATTCACTGGGGACATGGTCTGGAAGGCTTCATTGTCACTGTGGTCCCTTTCCATTTCTCCCTCTCTCTGCTTCTGTGTCATCATGTCCTGAGAAACTTCTCCCCACCATGCCCTTCTGCCATGATGTGCTGCTGCCTCATGTTGGGCCCAGAGCAAAGGACATGGCTGATCAAGAATTTTAAAAGAGTGAGACAAAATAAACTTTTCTTTCTCTAAGTTCTTCTTGTCAAGGTTTTGGTCACAATGACAATTAGTTGATTCCAAAATTAGTACTGGGAGTGGGACTGTTGCTGCGCTAACCTGACCATGCAAAGAAAAGCTAACAAACACAACAGGTAGGTGGGAACTCAGAAGCCTTTGTAGAGAGTTTGCAGGAATAGTTTGTACAACCTAAAGATACAGAAGTCTTAGAATTTTGTAAACAGAGCTTAATGTATGAATCTGGTGGAAACTCAGAAGAACAGAATGCTGATAGAAATGAAGATAGTAAAGACTGTGCTCATGAAGTTTCAGAGAGAAATGAGGACTGTATTGGGCATTGAACTAGAGACCACTCATGTTACATTCTGTAAAAGAACTACTTTTTGCCCATGTCCTAATATGTGGCCTGAGACTGAATTTTAAGGTCACAGACTAATTAATCTGGTGGAGGGTATATCCAGACAGCACTGCCTTGTCTATGGCATGGATTTTGCTGGAAGCTTTTAGCCAGGTTTACTGAAAACTGAGAACAAAACACAGAGCTCAAGATTTTTTAAAACTTGCAATTTGATCAGAAAAGTCCATGTAGAACTGAGGTCAAGAAAGGTGCACTTTTGCAGAAACTGTATCCCCTAAAGAGAGGCTAAGTATATTTCACAGATACAATAGGAAAGATGCCTGGAGGGCATCTCAGAAAATTGCCAGATCACTTCCACTACAGGATCCAGTATACACAAAATAAATTATTTTGAAAAGAGATCATGGGGGCACTCTGCTCACAGAGGAAGACCTAGAAAGTTGTTTTAACAAACTCAACTGCTGAGGCACTCAGAAGTTGTTGCAGCCACGATCCAACAGGACTTGGCTACTGCTCAAGTCGGCAACACACCTTGGTGTCATCCACATGGTGTTGGTTCTGAAGGAATGCAGGCAATGGAGTCTGGGAGTCATGGAGATGTCCATTGACATTTAAAAAGAAGGCCTGGGAATCCAAGCGAAGTTTAATAAGTTTAATATTCCTGTGGTCTACTCCCTTGAAGATGAAGCATGAATTTGCAAAGATTATAGTAAAGAAGGAAAGGTGATCCCAGGAATTAAGAGATGCAAGTAATGTGGACTCTGTCATGAAAAACTGCTGGCTATGGAGAAAGTGAGGTCATTTTAAGATCCTAGGTATATTGCAACCAGCAAGGCCAGAGGGGTAGAATGCCCAAGCCCTTTGAAGCACACATAGTGCCACCATGTGTTCTAGATGCTGGATGCTGAGTTACGAGACCTCTTTGCCCTGATGAGATTTGGTCTTGCTTTGGAACTGCCCCTTCTGTCTATGCCCCTATCTCCCTTTTAGAATGGGTGCATTTACTTTGTTCCACTGTATATTGGCTATATGTAGCTTGGTTTTGATCTTCACAGGTGCTCACAGTCAAGAGTTTGTCTTGAGTATCAAAGGAGACATTGAACTTGGGATTTTGTTCAATGCTGGAACTGTTAAGAACATAGAAACTCTTGGAGATGAACTAAATGGATTTGCATGATAAAATGGACATGAGCTTTTGGAGGCCAGGAGTGGAATACTATAATTTGGATTATGAGATATCCCCCCAAAGCTCTTGTGTTAATGCAGAAATGTTCAGAGGTGAAATGATTGGATTGTGAAAGTTGCAACCTATTCAGTTTATCCTAGTTTGAACGGACTGGTTGGTAACTGTAGGCAAGAGGAGATACATCCCTGGGGACAAGCCCTGAAAGGGTTCATCTTTTCTCTGGCCTTTTTCTCTTTCTCCCTGTCTTCTGGTCAGCATGCTCTGAGCAATATCACTCCAGCATGTCCTTCTGACATTATGTGCTGCTTCACCTTGGGTGCAGAGGAGTTGGCTCAGCCAATCTACTAAACCTCTAAGACTATGAGCCAAAATAAGCTTTTCATCCTCTATGTTGTTCTTGTTGGGTACTTTTTTTTTGGTTACAGCAATGAAAAACTAACAGACACAATAGGTAGATTAGAACTTCCAATTTTCACAAACTAATTTCTGAATTTCATTATCATTTTTTCCACCAGAAATTTAGATATTTGAAAATTAAATCCTATGATCTAGGCCAAAGCATTCTTAAATTTTTGAGATAAATAATTCTTTTTAAAAAAATATTTATTTTTTGATGTAAATGGATACAACACAATGCCTTTATTTTTATGTGGTGCTGAGGATTGAATCCTGGTCCCGCCACTACTAGAGGGATGCTCTACCGCTGAGCCGCAATCCCAGCCCATAAATAATTCTTGATGGAATAAAAGATAAACAGGTCAATTTAGCTCAGTAAATTCCAGAGAAAGATTTCTTATATAATAGACAAACAAAATAGAAACTAAACTCCATGGATATTGATTTAAATGTTTAAAGGACAAATGTATTACAATGAGTAAAAGCTAATCCAGTAAGGATCCTTTATAAAATCAAGAATGTGTATTAAATGTTCTCCAAAATCACATTCTGCTTTAAAATTGAATTGTGACATGTTAACATACAATTTTGGCATCAGATTTGTAGATGGAGTGGACCCTGTCCTCAATATACTCAATACTTTTATTGAAAGACAGAGTTACAACATCTAATACAAATAGATGTTAACTAGAAATCATGTGTGTGTGTGTGTGTGTGTGTGTGTGTGCATGCGGTGCAATACAATATACAATATACAAATCATCTCTATAGAGATGAGATCAATTATGAAGAATGAGAGAGAACTAGATTGGATGAAAACTTAGGTAGATTTTGAAGCCATTAAATGAACAAAATGAAAGAAAACTCCAGTGTAAAGGGATAGGCTGAATAGCAAGAAAGTATAAAAAGAACCCCCTATTTATGGAATGGCAAGTTCAGGACCAATGTCATACAAAATGTGCATGTTGCCTGCAAACACTCTAAAATCACTGAAGAAACATATAGAAGCTTCTTACCTTTTGGAGTGTCACCATACATTTCTGCCATGCCATTGTATCATTACAGGTAGGGTGGTGTCAAAATAAGGTTTGTAATGGTTAAAAAAATACACACACACACAAATTTGGAGATGTTCAGAAGAATATATGATTACCACAAGAAATATCATTCAGTAGAGAAAGGTTGAAAATCTGTGATTGTGTTGTAAAGATGGAGAGGAGAGAAGACATTTCAAAAGCATAAAGGGTACAGATTAAATAGAACCAGTTATTCATTAAGCATCAGGAGGAAATTTATCAGAAGTAGAAGAAATGGTGATTGGTGGTGACACCAAACAAGAAATAAGAGGTTTGGTGTTGGGAGAAAGGGATGATAGCTAATTTAGTTTTCAGTAACTTAATGAAATGCTTGGAGTGACACCCTGAAGAGAATGTTCAACAGTGTGTTTGGATCTAGCATTCCAAAGCAGACCAGGCGAAAATATCCTTTTGTGGACACCTTTAAAGACTACAAAGTAAGATCACAATCAGTCTTGTAATTTAATTAGATTTAGATTTGTGACACCTTATAAATAAAGGCCAACAACATAGATTCATGGTTAAATCTCCTACCCTCTTCCCTAAACCCATTTTCAAATAAGAAGAAAGAATTTTAGCACCACTGCCCAATATTTTCTCATGCTGGGAACAGAAGGATGAGCAATGATTTTTGTGGAATCATCAGCTTCTCTCCCATGTCCTTAACATTGTGGGAACAGGAACGCAGAAACCATAATAAATCCAATACTGAGCATGTCTTCATATACTTTGTACAAACCCTCTACTCTGGACCACCGATGATCAGAAAATCTTTAGAACTTAGAAATTTAGTTTCTGTAAATATTGAAATATAATCAAACCCCCCCAAAGTTCTGACAATTGAGAAGGCTTTTCTTGTAGGGAAAATCATTTGGTAGAAAAACAGTGCTATAAATTAAAGCAAATCTGTTCGTAGTCTTGAACTTGACTTGGTGTTTTGTTTCAAAAGGATTATTGGATTTTTTTACAGGGCAGTGTGCTACTGTATTATAACTTTTTTCTTTTACAATATATGTGGGTAACAGGTGCAATACAATATACAAATCATCCTTCCATTTTATAATATGAAAATTTAAAAATTCTAAAGTACTATTTTCATTTTCTTCTCTTATGGCCGCCAGCACAATATAGGTATGCTGATGATAATCCTTCTGCTCCAATGAAAATTCAGTAATAACCATAAATTATGGTCCTAGGGCTAGGATGTGGCTCAGTGACAGAGTGTGCTTACCATGTGTGAGTCCCTGGGTTCAATCTTCAGTTCAAAAGAAAAAACAATCCTACTTATTTGCATGAGATGTTATATGGGGCATGCAATAACTGCAATTTATTCATTGTTTGCTCTGTGGCATTACAAGTGTTTTTTGTCATTTATATGCAAAATAACCTTGAAACAATTCTCTGAACCATGCATTATCATCTCAGTTGTAGCTCCTAGGGAACCATAGTTTAAATACAATGTTTTATCCTGTGATTTATAGCCAGTAATTAGTAGAAATAGAATTCAAATGCAAGATATTGGACAAAATATAAATGATTTGCTCCAGTTGAATTCATTGTCCTTGGCTTCAGGTGAGATGGAGAATGGCTATTAAAATGCCCTGTGGTCAGCTTCATACTCTCCATAATACACAACAGATTTTTAAGATTTGCTGAAATGTATTAACATATACTCTCTAGTAAGACAAGCATATAAAGTAATGAGGTTGGATTTTCCCTGAATAATTTAGTCTAGCTTTTAGCCCAAGAATCTATTTTTATGGTTGTTTAGATTTCTTCCTCTGTAACAGATCAGTTTCATATACAATTACTTGGGACTTAATCCTATCTTCTGATAATCCCCAACCTTAGAGAATAATTGAACAGAATTCCCAAGCCATCTATTTTACCTGACATTCCACATTGAATATTAAAGCACTATCATTTTCAAGCAAAATACAAATTTTGGGAAACTGTTTAACTGTTCTCTTTTTTTTTGAGCATGTGAAAAATATTTTATTTTTAAATAGTCTTACTTTTCTTAATACAGATTATTAAACTGATGTAATAGCAATGAAATATTTTAACCATGTAGATGTGTTAGAAGTATTATTCAACTGAAAGCAGAACATTTGATAAAATGTTGGCCTTCCTTTACCTACAATTCATCTCTTAAAAGAATGAGTAAACAATAAAGAAACTGCTATTCTGGACTTCATTTTGGCCAAGAAAAAATTTGTTGGGGAAATAAATCAGAGAAACCTTCAGAAAAAAAGTCATAAAGTAATCCGTGAAATCATATGCTGAAAAAAGTTAAGTGTTTCTCCTAGACTTTTGAAAATAAAGTTTAATTAAATATTGGTCACTAATTTTATTGTAGTGTGAGGAAATAACAGCATAAGTACTAAGCCAATCCCTTCTATGCCTTGTTTGCTGAGAGTTTTTATCATGGATTAATATAGATTTTTATGAGATGTTTTCTCTATATCTGTTGAAATGATCATATGATTTTTTTTCCTTTTTTATTTTACTAATGTTATAGATTTTTAAATATTAAACTGATTTTGCAATCCTGGGATAAGCTTCTTTGGTCATGATATTTGTTTTATATATAGCTGGGATAGATTGGCTACATTTTTTGTCATCATTTTTGCTTCCATGTCCATGAAGCATATTGGTCTTATGTTTGGAACCACTATTTGACTCAGCTATCCCTCTCCTTGGTCTATACCCAAAGGACTTAAAAAGAGCATATTACAGGGACACAGCCACATAATGTTTACAGCAGCACAATTCACAATAGCTAAACTGTGGAACCAATCTAGATGTCCTTCAGTAGATGAATGGATTAAAAAAATGTGGCATATATACACAATGGAATATTACCCAGCAATAAAAGATAATAAAATCATGGCATTTGCAGGTAAATGGATGGAGTTAAAGAAAATAATGCTAAGTGAAGTCGCCAATCCCAAAAAACCAATTGCTGAATGTTTTCTCTGATATAAGGAGGCTGATTCATAGTGGGGTAGGGAGGGGGAGCATGGGAGGAATAGATGAACTCTAGATAGGGCAGAGGGGTTGGAGGGGAAGAGAAGGGGCATGGGGTTAGAAATGATGGTGGAATGTAATTGACATCATTATCCAAAGTACATGTATGAAGACACAAATTGGTGTGAATATACTTTGTATACAACCAGAGATATATTAAAAAATATGTTCTATATATGTAATATGAATTGTAATGCATTCTGCTGTCATATATAAATAAAAAAAATATAAAAAAAGGAAATTAGAATTTAACATAACACTTCTCAACTCATTGAATGATACCAAATCACAAAAAGACATAACCACAAAATATGTTCTTTTTAATAATTTTTTAGTGGTTTAGAAAATGTTCTATCTATGCTCAGTTGTAAAACTGTGTCATCTGACAGGCACTTTCCTAGGGAGGTCTTTTTTTTTTTTTTTCCCTTGAAACTATCACTGTGACAGCCCAAATTTTCTGATACTCTCCAGTTTCCCCACAGCATAGACAGGCTCAAGGAGTTCTTGAGTAGATTTTGTTATCCCTCCTTTCTACTACATTCCTTTGCATACAGATGTACTTGATGGACCTTGGTATTGCTATCATTGGAATTCTTAAGTATGTTCTCAACCAGCAAAGCCTTCTTCCAAATAGTCTATGCATTTGCTCAATAGCATATAATTTTCAGTTCTCAGTGTTTCTTAGATTTAATGAGATCAAAGAAAACATAAATATACTGACTTTTGACCTTTTTTTTGTGTCACAACAATACACACAATGCTATTTAAACAGATCCGCTCCTTACTATAATCTCCATAAAAGTGTAAAACAACTGTCTGGCCAAGAGGTTAGTACATGGCTTATCAATTAAGGATACTGCCCTGTGGAAACTCAAAATACTCATCTCTACTTCTTTAGAAAGCCCTTTTCTTCTTTGGTGAGATGAGTATAACTAGGTTTTACAAAGTTAAAGAAGGAAAATTTAACTTTCTGAGAAGCAGGTTGTGTTGAAGGCAGCCTCCAAAAATTCATTGATGCCTCTTGTTATCAACAGTGGACAGAGACAACAGGCCAGCGTGCATTGTAACACTAGCTTTGGACAACATCTAGTGATTGCAGTGCATGTGGCCATGTCAGCCTCTGCCCCCCAATTTCACTTTGTTTTAAGAGGATCTATGAAATAAGCAGATTTCTCCTAAGCATGCTCTTGACTGGATGAAAGAGACTTCATTAGCGTTGTTGGGAAGAAGATTAATGAAAATTAGGAAAGCTGTGAAGACTGAGAGGCATTCAGTGAAGACAAAATTTAAAACTATAGACATACTTCTTTTTAATTATAGTTATTAAAATATATTAATTGTACAAATTAGTGGGTTTCACTGCAACATTTCCAGACATGCATATATAGATACACTCATTTCTTGAGCCTAAGCAGTGGCAAGAGCTCATTAGAATTACAATAGTGGGACTGTGTTCTATCTAAACATGGTTATTTAATATACCTATTTGAAAGTTTAAAATTAACACTTCTAATATACCTAATTTTTAAACTAGTCAATCACAAACAATTTCAGAAAAAATTACTATTCCGCTGCAATGTTGTATATATAATCCCTAGACTACTGATCCCACTATTAATACAAATACATACTTCAATTTTATTTTCAAACATAGACTACATGGTATTAGGAGACCCACAGTTCCTGATAATAGCATTTTAAAATATATTATTAGATGTAATATTAGATTGCTGTTTATCATAGACATTGTAGCACTAAAGTATATTTTAGAGTATTTAAATATACAAATATAACATGTTTTGATATTATTATTATATTATATAATCTTAACTTTTTAAGGAATTTCTCCTCAAGAAAACAATATTTATTTCAATTAAAATGCTAAATGTATCTCTCTAACCAAATGTGCTTAGGTGTTTTCAAAATGTCCTTTGTTTCTTTTTCGTTAACATATTTTTGTTGTGTAATTAATATACTTTGAAAATTTACTGAAAAATTATTCCACATTGTTATATCTGTTCCAAAATCACTGAAATAGCAAATAAAATAAAATGATAATATTGACACATATCCAACAACAATACAGAATTTAAGAAAGAAAAACATGGTAGTATATAAAGTCTCTCTCTCTTTTTTTTTTTTTTTTTTTTACTGGGGATTGAATTTAGGGCTTCTAGCATACTGGGCAAGTGCTCTGACACTGATCTACATCCCCAGCTATGAATATGGCCATTTTAGTAGGAATCCCAAGGTATTATAGGTCCCATTGGTGACATAAAGATGGAAGCTTGATTTGAGAATCCTACTTTATCTGAATTCCTAAAGACTTTCTCTTGCAGGCAGCCAAGCCATGGACCCTGCCTGGATCCTAACTGCTGGATTCTATAAAATACTTCATAAAAAATAGGCAAATCATGGAAAAAGGAAAAGAAAATTGAATCCAGTTTGATCAAACTGGGAATTCCCATCCAGTAATAGGATATGTTCTTCTGAAATAGAGTTCCATGCCTTAATAGATAAATCTACTGCCATTAATAGATTGCTACTGCCATGAGAATTTGCCTATTAAGCCCATTGTCAAGTTAATGACACTTAAAACAACCGTATTAAATTAACATGTGCTTTTCAGATATATAGGCCATATTGTATATCAAAGCTTCCCTAAGCCAAACCCTGAGCCAAAGGTAGCTTGCTTTCTCTGATATAGGGGAGCTCAACAGGAAAAAAAAGTAAAGATGGTTATTTGGGATTGGGGAGAACAGGGGGACAGTCTCATGGAAATTAAAAAGAGATCAGTAGAGTAGAGGAAAGGGACTAGGTGGAGGGAGCAGGGGAGGGAAAGGAGAAGTACTGGGGAATGATATTAGTCAAATTATATTGCTATATCGTGTGCATGTGTGAATATATAACAACAAATTACACTATTATGTATGTACAACTAAAATACACCAATAAAATAAATATGGGGGGATTTCCTCTAGGAGCTCCAGGGTAGAGTTAGAAATTTTATACTTTTATGAGAGAAATCTTCCAAACAAACAGTCTCCAAGTGTTCAAAGGCACTATAGTTTCCACTGGGTAATATGAACATGGGAGCTCCATAGGAGGATCCTACTTTAGCCTAGATTTCTGAGAAATTTCTGTTACAGGCAGCCAACCCAGGAGCCTGCCTGGATGTCAGCTGCTGGATTCCACCACCTTCCACCTTCCAAACAAACCTGCACTAGGCAATCTCTATGGAAAACAAGGTCAAATTTTCCTGTCAAACCTAACTTAAGAAAGACCTCCAAGTTGATTTCAGAGAAATCCTGAATTGGCTAAAAAGCCCTAGACAACAGCAAGCAAACAGAACTCCAAAATGGTTTCAGAGAACTCTCCAATTTTCTAGAAAGCCCTAAAAGACAAGAAAGAAATAAAAATAGGGTCAATTTATATTACTGGTAAGACTAGGGGACAGTCAAACTTTGGACCCATAGATTTCTAAAAATTCATTTTCCATTCTATCAAAAGCAGCAAAGGGCAACCAACACTGCTAAGTGTTAGAGTCTGTAAACAAGTCAAAATAACACCTGGCATTTTGCCAGGGGAATGTTAGAGTTCGTAAACAAGTCTGGATGGTGCCTGGCAAAATGTCAGAGGGAGTGGTTTGAGAAGTAACAAAACCGAGCCATTAGGTGTAGAGATTCCTGATTGGTTGACTGATGTATCTAGTTTATGCTAATTAGATAAGCTGTGTGGAATGTATAAATACTGCTCCTGTCCTGCAATAAACGGCTCCTACTCCTGCTGTATCAACGTACACAAGTTATTCGTCACCCCCCCTGATTATTCTGCTGCAGCCGTACTCCGGCACTAAGAAGAAGTCAAGAGAGTCCAGAAAAAAAATCAAGTTTTGCAGCTGCAGGAACATTCCTTTCCAGATTTCTTCCTCCAGGTGTCTGGGGGCAGGTGGCATTATAGCCACAAACTTACCAGTCTGTTATTCACAGCCAAACCCAGGGACCCCCTGCCTGGATCCCAGCTGGCTAGACTGATCTGCCTTAAATGCATAAGAAACAGGCAAAAGATGGAAGAATAATTTTGTGCAGTCTGACCAAACTGTGGTCAGACTGGGGAAGCACAAAACAGGATGATAAAAGTTCAATTACATTACAAAACATAATAGATGAAAGAGAAAAAGCAGATAGTATTAGACTGGGCTTACAAAGCCACCTGAGGGTTGTTAAGAGCTGCTTCTTAAATGGCAAAAATTAAGAGTTAAAAAGAAAGGGATTGATGGAAAAGTTTACCACATAGATACTAGGTAAAAGTAATTACAGCAATATTAGCATCAGATAAAAGCCATGACAGAAACGAAGAGCTGAAAGTCTATTCAGTTAATTCAGGTGTTGGAACATCAAGCATGCCTATTCAGAGCCTTTCTAAGAGCTGGGACTACAGGTCAATAGTCATACATACAACCCTGGGTTCCATTCCCAGCACTACCAAAAAAAAAAAAAAAAGTCATCTTTCCTTTCTACTCTATAATCATTATTGTCACCATGGCTAAATATTCCTATGTTATGTTACTTTCCCCAAACTTCAAATCCTTGTTACTTACTCAATTTAAACTCTATCCATAAGAAGGTGGCTGAAATAATTTAAGAAAATTTGCAGATATTAACAATGACCCCAACAAAAAGCACCTTGCAGGTTCAATATTGTTAAAATACAGCTTTAAATATTATGTCGTTTTTCTCAAGGATTTGCACTTTTCTAACAGAATATTGAGTCTTGAGGTTAATAGGATATGAACAAATTAAATGGCCATATCAGTATAAACAGCTTTCTAGGAAGCAGATGCATGAGAAAAACTATAGCTGTCAGTGAGTTCAATCTTGGTTGGACACTAAAAGTCTTATAAATAATTATAATCCCTCTCAAATTTAGCCACAAAGATGCTCAGAACCAAATGTGAGGCAAGCTTTTAACAACTGTACAGAACTTTATGGTATTTTATATAATGATATTCTCATTGTTGTATTTCCCTTTTCCCAACATTTCCTGATTGTAATCTTCCTTTGATGTACATTTTAAATAAAAAGCATATTCAACTCATTTTAAAAAAAAATAACTAATTTGTTCCACATTTGACATTTTTCAAGGTTGGAGTGAATAGCCAAGAAACTGAAAAAAAAAAACATAGGCAATTATTCTTCAAATTAATGTAAAATAATTATTTAGGACTGCTTTTTATAAATTGAAATAAAAATATTTTAAAAAGCAGTATGGAGATTCCTTAGAAAGCTTGAAATGGAACCACCATTTGACCCAGCTATCCCACTCCTCCTTCTATACCCAAAAGACCTAAAATCAGCATAATATAGTGACGTAGCCACATCAATGTTTGTAGCAACTCAATTCACACTAGCTAAACTGTGGAACCAACCTAGATGCCCTTCAATAGATGAATGAATAAAAACACTGTGGTATATACATATATACACAATAGAATATTACTCAGAATTAAAAGAGGTAAATGGATGTATTTGGAGAATATCATGCTAAGCGAAGTAAGCCAATCCCCCAAAAAACAAAGGCTGAATTTTCTCTCTGATGAGTGGATCCATAATGGGGGTGTGTGGGGGGAGAATGGAGGTATTTGGCCAAGTGGAGGGAGGGTGGGGAGGGGGCATGAGGGTAGGAAAGATGGTGGAGTAAGATGAACATCATTACCCTAGGTACATGTATGACTCCTCATGTGGTGAGACTCTACATCTTATAAAACCAGAAAAATGAAAAGTTGTGCTCCATTTGTGTACAATAAATAGAAAATCTTTTTGCTGTCATGTATAACTGATTAAAACTAATAAAACATGCATGTAACCAGGAATTTCAATGAAGAAAGGAGTTGTTATATAATATATTAAGAGTCAAGTGTTAAAAATATAGGAATTATAGATGCAAATATGTAACTTATACCACCTCCCAAAAAAAAGATATATACATAAAATTCAGTTTACTTACTGCATGTCATAATGTTTAATGGTCAACATTTTGTTTTGTGGCCACTATTACAGCAAAATGTAAGTATCCTCTTTGAATTTCAGTTGGTAACATAAAGTATATTTGGGTGGGAGAGCTCTTAGCAGTTGCAAAAAAACAAAATCAAGAAAGGAAACATTAAGTTGGACATTCATAGTCACTCAAGAGCAAAGAAACTGCAATTTTAAGGTTAGTATGCAATCTTGGAAAAAAAATTTTTAAAAAGCAACATCACTAAATAGTGAAATCAAAATCTATACTCACTATGCATCTGCTAAAGTGTCTCATTAAACTTAATTGTGTGCTCCCCCATAAAATGAATTGACCAGTAACTGCAACATGATTTTAAATATCTTCTTCATGGTTCAACAATGAAGCGTTACATATGTTTTTGTTGTTCAACAAACAGCTCATTTCACTATAACTCAATATCGTAAAGGTAAAGGAAGAAGTGGTATTCCAGGGAATTTTTTTTAGCTTGCCAGATGTTATAATGAAAGGTTTGTGCGAGTGAGCCGCATGGAAAAGAGAGCAAATGCTTGATAGTTAATTAGACTTTTGACAGCCAATTTTGTGGTGCTAAATGTGATTAAATGTAGCTGAAAGTCTTTGGAGTGACTTTCTTAGTTTCAAACCTTAGTATTACTTCAGTTATATAAAACACATCTACTCTAACCTCAGCGTCCCAGTAATAAACCTTAAGCATGGAGGCCTACCCTGTTAGCAGATTCAGGCACAGTTGTTGGATAAACTTGCTTTCTGATAAGTAAATATTAAAAATATCGTCTTTTTTTCAAAATAAAAAAATTGCTTAAGAAATCAAAGTTAATGAAAATTACAAATGCTATTACAAGTAAGAACTTCACTGTACTATTGTTTTACTCTATTAAAGGATCAATGAAGACTTTAAAATAAAATTATCTTTATCTTCATATTATTCTTTTTCTTTGTCAGTATGACATATTGTCTTCCAAACTTCTGGAAGTACTATGTGCTGGGTTTCTTTTATAGATTCCTTCCAGCAAAATTGATTATGGAATATGCTTTTTTCTCTTTTTTTACTACTTTCCACTTTCTAATCTATTTTTCAATATAAAAAGATAATGATGCTGAATTCCCATCCTATCCATATTTGGGATTTTCTTACTATTATTAGAACTAAATATGCCTATAATTTTATTACTGCTAAAAAGCTGCCTTGAATAGAATTATTTTGAAAAGCACTCTATGCCAGCAATTCTGGCTTTGTTGAATTAGGTGATTTTATTTGAAATTCTTTGATATATGCCTATACTTCAATGTTTGCATATGTAAATTGATGAAATGGAGCTACAAATTCTATAAGAAATTGCATAACATTGTGAGATAACTGACCAGGTAGTTATTACATAAAAAATAAAAAGTTTAAAACTTCATACTGAGTTGAAAAGATATTGTTGTCATTTTGTATGAATGTGTGTTAAGTGCCTAGAATATGGCACATAGGAACCATTATATTTGTCAAATAACCTTTATATTTTTATTAATAGCTATTGAACCCCTACAAAGTCTATTGTGACATGCCAGGCAACTTTTAACTGCCTACTGGAGGATCTCTGATCCTCTTTGGAAACACTGCTTTTTTAAAAAATTAAAAACAACAATTTTCACACAAACTCTAAAAGAAGAATGAGGCTAATACTCAGATGATAAAAATGAGGTTTCTAAGAACAACCATGTTTCCTTTGATGGAAATGTCAAAGGTGGCTATTATTACTCTCTCTCTCTCTCTCTCTCTCTCTCTCTCTCTCTCTCTCACACACACACACACACACACACACACACACAAAATGGGCAATTGGACAGCATTGGCAGTGTGGGAGGTGGGTGGTGATGGAAATGTTATTTTTCATAATTTAAGTGGTGTTATCTGCATTCACAAAAATTTATCAAACTGTAAATTTAAAATTATTACTTTCTAACTTATCTCAATTGCTATATTTTATTTTATTTCAAGAAAAATGAAAATTCCTCTTATCTTCTGAATCATTTTTTTTAAAATTTTGGGCAATATGAGATTATTAAAGGGCCATATCAATGAAGCATTTTAGGGCAGCAGAACAAGCAATCAAAAATGTAAAATGCCAAATTCTACCATTTAAAGTTAGATTCTAAAAGAAACAATTTAGATATTAAAAATTTAGATACTAAAAATTCCAATGGAAAATGACTTTTTATAAGATAAAATACTGCACAGTTTAATTGGAAAAAAAGAAAAACAAGTAATGACAGGAGAGAATAAAGCTTTTTACCTCAGTCTCCCAAAACTAAAAATACTGCTAACAATGGATACAGAGACTTGGGTTTAACTAATGGAATTTGAATATCTTAAATATGGAAAGAGATTTTACATATGCAAAGGCTTTTAAAACTGAGACTGTCAAAAAATCAATATTAACATTGTTTAAGGCAATGAGTTAATAAATTTATAACTAAATAACTTTACATATATGTATATATAGAATGTGTTTCATAAATTAAAGCTCTTATTTTACAAATTAATTCTTTAATTTCTTTTCATTTATTTTTGTGGAGATTGATATTGCTTAAACCTAACTTCCATTGAAGCCTAAAAGACATTTTTAGTAGAGCCATGACCATAATTACCCTTGCAGGTAACGAGTCTTAAGGATCTCTTAGCTTTCAGTTTGTCATTTCCAGTTAATATCATTGCCTACAAAAAAACAATCTTTTGCAAAGTAATGATCAGGCTGTTGTTAAATGAAGCTTTCATTTAAAGTCACCTACTTAGGTGTGATTAGATTAAAACACTAAGTGATCTAGAGAATTAAATCAAATGACCTCTCTTTTCTGATGCTCATGGTCCTTTCAGTCAGTTTATTGTGTTAGACACTCTTAGCTATACTTTAGTCTGATGGAAATGAATATTTCTATTGCAGTTTACTAAAGCACTACATCTTTAACACTGATCGATCAAATTAACAATTTTTTTTTATACCTTGGAAGCTAATATCACAAAGTGCCTAAATGAGAAATCTAAGGACTCTGGGAATTTTTGTTGGTATTTACTTGTGGTGAAGCCCCTGGCCCTGGAACGGGAGTAAGTTTCCTGCTCTTTGTTCCGCATGTGGAGGCGAGTACCACTGAAGTATGAATCAGCCTTGTGGGCTTTCTGTCAGCCCTGTGGGCTTCCTGTCTATCTGCCCTCCTGAGAGCCTGGGACAGATTGTACTTGCTGATTAGTGGCCCAGCTGGGCCTGACATGACCGACCTGCAAAACCTGACCTAGTTTGCCTAAGGCTGCTCGAGACCGCTTCCTGTAAAGTGTGTGTGTGTGTGTGCTTAACCCTGAGGGTGGGAGGATATATAAAAGGGGGGTAGAAAAAATAAAAGTTGTCTCCTGGATGAAGAACCTTGGTGTCCTGTGTCCTTTAACCTCGCCGTCCCTCGCCGGACTCGGCTCCTTTGGCCGGACGCGGCATTTACTAAAATATTTTGAATATTCAAAATTATCAGCAGATGCTTTCTTGGAGTCATAAATGGACAATACAATTGAACAAAATGTGGTCTGACTAAATAATCAGAGCATAATTCAATTTTAGTGACTTACCTGAAAACCTGTAGAATTACAATTTGTGCTCCATGATAGTGAAAAATGATTAATAGGGCAGAATAAAAAAGATAAGATGCTAACTATTGTAAATTTTGATATTGTGTATTAGAAATTTGCTTTTGAATACACTATTAGAAAATGTTTAAAAATGTATAATTAGAAAAATATCATAGAGAGACAATAAAAGTGAAAGATGAAATTCTAAAGTATCTCATACTAATAAATGCTTTAGTGAGGGTGAAGAGGATACACAATTGCTATATAAAATTGAGTTCTTAAACTAACAGAGAGAATAAAATATCTTGAAAATTGTTAATTTGCATTGCCTGTTGACCTTGGAGAATAAAAAACATTCACTTTGTAGTGTGTAATTTCCCCTTTGTGGAGAGGGAAAACTGGCTTATGTCACTTTGAGAAGAAAGAAAACAGAGCTGAAATACTTTCTGTTTGGAACTGGCAATTTAATTGAGAGCTACAGCTTTGGGAAAAGTGTTTTCTGAATTCTATTCACACCACTGCTCTCCCTATTTGAGCTATCCAGAGTGAGGCTGATAAAAATGATGGGATTATTCTTTGGTATGGAATGGAACTCTTTTAGGCTAACATGTAAAAGAGCAAGATATGAAATGTGGAAAGAAGAAAAAAAAAGAGTTGTTTCAATTTTCCTGTCTGGAGGTGAAGGTGGTAGCAGAGGGGTAGGAGATCAGAGCAGCATGCCCACCATCTGGAGAGTCACCAGAAATTGCCCTCCTCTGCAGGATGAAGAGATCTTGCCATCAAAGTTAAAGAGTAGGGCTAGTGGGATGGACAGAGATTGTGAAAGAGAACTAGCAGTATATATGCATCAGGGCTCACTCAGGTTATCCTTTACCATGCCTTTCCCAACATATATTCACATAGGTACCATCTTGGAAAAAGAAAAAGTAATTGAAAAGGTAGTTTAGAGACTTAACGCCCAAATGGTATTAAATTAAATTATTTTGTTCATTTATGATCTAATTATTGACTTAGAGTAAATCAAATGAGATTATACATTCATTGTATTTCTTATAAAAGGATTCATTAAGGGATTTTTCTGGTTTAGGAACTTGGGAAATAAGCAAATATGTAGATTAACTACAATGATTACTTTATACACATATTCAAGTTCAGCATTTTATGCTGACATATACAACTTGCATATCGATTGAATAATCATGATTAATAGAGTGAAAGATAGAAGTAAATTGATTATTTATCCAATTCCCCCCAAATTTTTGCAGAATTAAATCTGTTCTTTTTTGTACTTATTATTTGTCATTTTCAAATAAAACCTCAGACTGTACTTTGATTCATTTTTTATGTAATTAAATGTCCAGCTCAGTTTAATTGTTATACATTTTAGAATGTTTCCATTTTCTTCAGCTGTGATGGCAGAATTCAATTTCAGAATGTTAGAGAAACATAAAAGGAGTTCTCATTGCCTCCCATTTACAGTCCCTCACCAACTAGTATTTCTGACTTTTACCATCATTGGCCTACAATAAAAGAAAAGATGAAAAGAACTCAGGCTGATATCTGTGCATCTGAAGGCAGATGTTCAGTTACTGGGTCTTGCTCTCATGGTTCCTTCTTTGGTTTCCTTAGAGAGTCTTCTGAAGAGAATGTCTGTTTGCACTTCCATGAATGTGGTTATTTCTCTCTTCTCCTTAGCGACTTTCAACTGTCCATCAGCCTCCCAGAACAGAAGCCTATTATTTATCTCCCATTTGAGTTCCCAGGTCCTTCTGAAATATCTTTATGTTGGTTCCTGCTAGCAGTACCAGTAAATGAAATCATCTGCACTGCATTTTATAGCAAACTTCAGTGGATGATTTGCTCTTTCCCTGCTCTTTCTCCAGACAGCAGAAAAGGTCAGCAATTTCCATTGGCTTTCATCATTGTAATATCTAGGCCTGAGTCAACACCAGTCCTCAAGTCCCTCAGGATCAATGGAACATAAGTTTCTCTAAGCATCACTGTGAAGATACTGGAAATAAGAACACAGCTTAACCAAGAGGCAATATGGAGGAATACACCATAAAATACTACCTGCTGTTTACAAGGGAATGCCAATTCTATAACTGATAACGCTTCAATTTCTCTTCTGAAACTTAGAATTGAGATTGGAAAAATCAGTTTCACATTCTCTTTGCACCTTCCCAATAAGTGGCTTTGCACTTGGGTTTCAGCCGTGTTTCTGGTCTTTGGCACATTTGGTAGTTTTTGGCTCTGATGAACTCTACAAGTGCCCCTAAACTACAAGAAGAGATAAAACTAACTCAGGTTATATAAATTAAAATAAAAAACTGAAGTTCGTTGAAAAGTTCCAGAATTGTGATAAAATAATGCAAATTCATGGTTTCTGTGTTTTCTCTACTAATTATATTTATTTCTGTAATTTATTATGTCTAGTTATACACACACCACTTATAGAGGTGACAAACTTATAGACATATATTAAATATATTTCTGTTATATATATTTAATACATGCAATATTTTACATTTTGTATACTACTCATTATATATATACATGTATGTAATATATAAAATATATATTTATTTAGATATTTATATATGTATATATATATATATATATATATATATATATATATATATATAT
>NW_026000211.1:26400414-26407088 GCF_001458135.2 Marmota marmota marmota | reverse complement strand
AGATGTGTATAAGAGACAGATATATATATATATATGTATTTCCACTTGAGTTGAGATGGTGATATGTCAAGGCTTTGGAAAATCAGATACAGAAGAGGATACTGCTTCATTTGCAGGGGCTCCTGTACAAGTGATAGGACCAGGAGCCCCCTATATTTCAAAACACTTTTGGATGCTATATAATAAAACTTTAATAAAATTGGGATAATAATTTTTGGAACCCTTAGTTATTATTTCCTAAATTAACCTAACACAGGTATTGATATCCTGAAGTGAGGTTACCTACATAAAAGAAGCCTAAAATATGTGACATTACCTGACTAGTCACAAAGAGGTATTCAGTATTAGACATATGGATCTGTGGCAGAGCACTTGCCTAGCATGCATGAGGCCCTGGGTTTGACCCCCAGGACTACACATACACACAAAAGCCAGATATTTTGAAAATAGATATAGAATTTTGGAAAATGAAAGTCCACATCATATATCATCAAGTAGTTCATAAATATTACTGTGCTATAATTTTCAAGCAGATAAAATTTTTATCTGGCCTCTATGGGAAGTTTCTGGAATAGAACTTACAAGTCTCCAAAGGATGCAACAACATAAATTCTGTTTCTTTGTCTGTGGTTTGAATGTGTCCCCTCCAAAAACAGAGGCTGCAACTTTATGTTCACATGGGGTTATTAAGATCTTTGGCTTTTGGGAAATGATTTAGAAGAATTCTGACCTCATACATGGATTAGGGTCCTAAGAAAAGTGCTTGCAAGAATAAATTTGTTCTAATTTTTAATTTTTTATAAATTGTCCATTATGTAGTGTTTTCTTATAGCAGCACAAATGAACTAAGGCATCTATTATTCCAGACTCCAAGTTTATAAGATATTGAAAGTGAAGTTAATTTCAGATACATGGAGAAAACATCACTGTCTTCTACATAAATAATCATCTCATTGCCAATTGCAAAAAATAAATAAATAAAAAGTAAGCTTTACCTCTAATAACCACTAGTACCAGCAAAGTAGCAATCAAAGCAGAATGACCCAAAATTGTTCTGCTTACATGTGAAGAAAACAGATAGAGTAAGTTGGGAGGCATTGGTTTTATAGGGCCAGGGGAACAAAGGTAAATTTAATTGAAATATCTCATAATATATTTGATTATAATCGTCATCATTAAAATAAGGACTATTCCTGAAATAGTAATTGTAGAAGCATTTGTTAAATTAAAACCAGATTAATAAAATATTATTACCCCATACCATTAAGTGTTATAGTAAGAATTTTAGACCTTGAAAAAAAAATGAAACTTGAAACTTAATCTTGGCCAGATTAAAAAAAAACAGCAGTTTTTGAAATAATAAGCCAAACATTTTACATTTTAGGCCAAACATTTACTATGGCAAAAACATGTAAAATTTTGACATATACTCATCACATTTCTATTTAAATCATCTTCTATGATTTAATGAAGGAGAAATTCATCCAAATTCCATCACTGTAATTTCTGGTCAGTTGCCTTTGATGAGAAAAATAAAAATGAAGGAAATCTACTACAGTAAAATCCGGGAGAGTCTAGTTATCCATCCTCTGAATAGAGATATAAATAGCAATGGGTTACCAGCTTTCACTTTTCCTCAAAGTCTCAAAACTAGATGCTGACAGTTCTTATGAAGGAATCATGGTAACTAAATAAGGAAGGCTAACTAGGGAAATGTTAGCAAAGGCAGTTCCCACATTCCCCCTACTCTCCCTGCTCAGCATCTCTAGAGAATGCAAAATTGACACCTACTGTGGGAAGTTCCTAGACTTACAGCTACTCTTTTAGTAATGTAGTCTGCTATGCAGGGTGATCCAGAGCAGGAGATAGCTCAAACAGCTACCACCAGGTGGTACCAAAAAGCAAGCCAAACAAAGATACTCTGGAGTGGCACAAATAATCCTATGGTGGTTGCAGACACACAGACATGTCTAGATCACTTCCTAATCTTACAGTCATGAAAATAAAAGAAAATGAACCATTTTTTATTGGGCAGGGGTTACTAAGTGTTTAATTCAGGGCACAGAATACAATAATACTATCTTTTTTGCATACTAATTCATTTAATTGCCAGAGTACAGGAGAAAAAGAGCAAAGATCCCAAAATTGGTTACCTTGGTAAAATTTCTAGGAATTTCATTAATTTTGAACACAATATAATATCAATATAATAATATTTGGAGTTGCTGTTCCTTTCCATATACTGAGCAATACATAAAATTCTTGTGTCTAGTTCAAGAGATTCAGGTTGAGATACCTGCAGCTTGTCTGTTTGAGTATTATAATACAAAACCCAGTAGACGAACTGCAGTGTAATACCATTGAATTTTCACATGGGTGAAATTCTTCTTTTGCTCTCTACTTAAAAACCATCCCCCAACTTGTCTCCATATCTTACCAGGGGAAACAAAGTAAATAGGCAGCCTAATTTGTCTATTAAAAATGGGTTTATTTCTAACGTGTAAAAACAATTCAAGTATGAAATAAAATCTGTATCTATAAAAGTAGAGTCAGATGGTTCTGGAGAATATTATTAAACTGAGTGAGGGTATCTCAGATACTGGGTTGTATTGTTTTTCCACTTTTCCTTCAACCCTTGATTATGGTTTCACGTGTTAACAAAGATAAAATCAAAAGTACAGCCCCCATTTATGGGTAAGTCAGAAGTAAATCTAATTGTATGATGGTCTTATCCAAGGGTAGTAATAAGGGTAAACGTTTTTAGCATGTAGAGCAGTACATGCCATTATCCACTTCATGTGGAAAGATGACTTGAGTTGCAGAGAGACACTGAATCACGGACTTTGGTTGATGTGCTGGCTGGCTGGTCAATTATATGGAAAGAACAAGCCTGAATATAGACAAGAAGTCAGCTAAATGATAATGGTCTAGAAATAGACACAGAGTGATTGCCTGTTCTCTGTAAATGACACCCAGAAGGAGCTCTCAATCCCATGATCTCAGTCAGTTCTTTTTCTAATTCCCCAAGATTTTCCTTTAGCCCTCCCAAATATTGTTCAAAAAGTCCATGAACAAAATGACTATGAAAATATTTATAAAATCATGCAGAGAAAATTTTTGTTAATTTATTTTTTTTTTCCATTCAGTCCATGTTGATTCATGATCTTCCATCTCATAAGGGTTAGCTGGCTACTAATGTTTGCCAGAACTACCAGGAGCATAAGTCATTGCTGAGGTACCAACATGGTACCATTCTTCAAAGACTAACTTGCATAAACTTAGAAAAAGCCTTACTGGTGACTAACAGTTCTGTGTTTGGAAACCAGGTGATCCCCTGGGTGCTTTTAGTACTCTGATGGCCAGCAGTATTATTCAGTTGTATATTGCAGACAACAAATAGAGATGACATAATATTTGAAATCTATGGAAATTACAATTTGGTTCATCATGTTATTAAAAAGAAAAGGAAAATCTAAGTAGCCAAAATTTGTTGTCCAAGTAAGGGAGTGGATGCCAAAGTAGGAAGCTAATTTATGTTTCCTGATATTGGTGGCTACTTTTGCAATGTCAGTTCTTCAATAATTTATTTTTCTTCTTTTTATTTTTGCTCTCCTAATCAAAAGTACTAGTAGTAAGTAATGATTCAATTTTCATACAGTAAAAACTGTAACAAAATTGGCATTCCTTCAGTGATACAATGAAGCTATGGGGGGATGGGGATATAAATATATTTATATATAAATGGGATCCCATTTTGGGGATATATATATCCCATTTTGGGGAAAAGGCAAGAGAAAAGTAAAGATTATATGCTGAGGGAATAAAGGAGCAAAGTGGATTAGGTACTCCCTGATTACAAACCCAGACCACTTATATAGAGTTTGGCCTCTTTGAAATGTATTATCTTGGCTTCTTTGTCCTCTACAAAGAGGGGTAGTAAACAGAAGAATAAAATAAAAATATGCATTTTTCCCTTTTTTCTCCCCACTACTCCTTGTCTGTATGCCTCTCTCTATGGCCAGTGTTAGTGGACATATTGCTCTCAGGATTTCCATTCTCACTGGGTTCCCTGTGTCCTTCAGGGACCAAGCATAGCAATGTTTCTCCACTGGCAGACCCTACTTGCTTCTCTATCCTTATTGGATCCCTTAACCTGTTTACACCTTTGTGTGTAACTTCTTTAATTACAAATTTATATCATCTGTTTCAATATAGAATAAAAGATTTTTTCATAGAAAGAGCAAAATTAAGGATTAAGAGTTAACCTGGGCATGATGTTGTATGTGTATAAATCTTAGAAACTTTCAATGCTGAGGCAGGAGGATAACTCAGGAGATTGGGGTTAACTTGTGCACTATAGTGAGAGACTGTATCAAGAAAAAAAAGTTCAGAAATATAATATCATACTAATATTAATTCTAATTGTTGAAGCAATTTACTTTTAAATTTATTTTTAAACTTTCAGATAATGACAGTTCAAATTAATCAAGAAAAGTCAAAATTAATCAATATACAAATTTATTATAAATTAAATATTTTATAAGTTATCCTGATAAGTTTTATTAAATTGTTTATAAGATGTCTTGAAAGTTCCTTTTAGCCCAATAATTACATTTTTGGGAGTAAATTCTAAAATAATCATTGGGCAAGACATAAAGAATAGATATAAACAAAAATATTCTCCAACTGGAATTTGAACAGATACATTAGGTTGTGCCCCAACAATCTATCAAATAGACTGCTATGAAATACTTTGAAAATATCTTTTATTTACTGATAGCCTATTTTATCATTTTTGTCTCTTGAATTCTTGGAACTGTTCTTCTCTGTCAAGAGTAGAATTGTAAATTATTGCTTTCCTAGACTGATGCAATTCATCCTTAAAATCCGCCTATCTGACTGGCTAGGGACTTCTAAAGAATCAGATTGGTGATTGTGAGGAAGCAGTACAGTGGGAGCAAATGGGGATCCTTCTCTAGGACTGGAATTGGTTTGACTAGATACGAGATACAAGATCACCTTTTTTCCTCCTGTTCAAATTAAACTTCTTTTCCAACTTCTTTCCAACTGCTTCCTGGTTACTATCTCATCTTTGTCTGGTAAGAACAATTGTTTGGCTACTGAGTAGTCCTTCCTTTGATAATCCTATTCCCAAAAGTTTTCATCCTGGCCTCAAGCTTCAGACTTCCCTAGGAAACTTACCCAAACTACACATCGATAAAAAGAGCCATGATGTGGCAATCTGGATAAAGCCAGAAGAGTCTGAAACAAGGATTCAGGATAAAAGTGCACTATATATGTCACCCCAAATGTAATAAAACAAGCATATTGCCTTTTTGAAGTTTAATGTAATGACATTTTAACACAGATTTCATTTAAAATCACTATGCATATGAATAGTAGCTGAATTATTGACATTAGAGCTGTGAGAACCAAAGGCAAGCCACAGAGTCTTAGTGATTGACATACCACTGAGAACTTCAGAACAATTGTCTTATCCTAAACCAGTGCAAACAAATTGTATGAAATATCTTTGCCTGGTATGTGTTTTTAAATTATAGTTAGCTCTTCAGCTTTTCTTACATTGTCTAAAATAAGACATAATCGTTTAATATTGAATAATAGTGGAGCCCAGTATCATGTTAACTAGCCACATACAATAGAGAAGGGAAGAACTGTTGGGGTTATCTAGTCACAGGAATTTGTGAAATTCAATGGACCTTAGTGCCAGAACTTCTCAGTTGTCATAATTGGTAGATGACTAGCTCACAAGAAATACTATGATATATAGAGATGTCGACATCTTTGCCAAGAATGACATTCAGTATCATAAAGAAATTCTTAAAAAAGATTGTAACATAATAGAGGAAAAGCTCTGCAATATTCCTGCCTACTTGATGTCTCCCTAATACAGATAACATGATGGAAATGATGCCCTTTACCAATTAAGAACTTTTGGACTAGGACTCTGCATAGTTCTGGCAATAGCTATCTATCATTATATGCAACTATCATCATATAGTAACTAGAAAATTATTAAATGCTGACATCAGCTCTTTGCTAGTATGGAAGACAAAATAGCAAAAGACTGTAAAAATTTCTATAAATAAAATGTAAATGTAAAAATAGTTTATAATTGTCGCGACCCCTCGCCGGCAAGGGAAACACGACACAGGATTCTTCTTTCAGCAGTTTATTCAGGCCTTGAGTCATGTATCATTCTTCTAGCGCCCGCGCCCGCCACGCCCAAGCACAGCTTAATAAAGCCCCCCGCATCCCAATCCTAAGCCGCCACGTGGATCTCTCTCATAGGGTGGTAAGGGATTGCGCGCCAACTCTCCATAAAAGGAGTTGTTTATCACAGGCCACAGTGGAAGCCGGCGCCATCTTCTAATGGCGGCCACAGTCTATAAGAATGGCTTACCACAGTTCCCCCTTCTATTTTATAAAACAATGCAGGCGAAAGTAGAGGTCCTATCCCACTGTGCAGAAGTGGCTGCAATGTATGGTTCAGTCCCAAGGAGGCGCCTTCCCCAGACCTGATCCCATATCAGCCGACGCCTTTTTTCATAGGGTGGGGCGTGGACATCAAACCCGCATGCAATAGGACATGCTTTCCTTGAGGTCCGTTGAGGGATCACTCAAGTGCAGTGCCTTGCCTCGCATCCTGCATC
>NW_026000211.1:26307318-26399102 GCF_001458135.2 Marmota marmota marmota | reverse complement strand
CAACCCATCTAGGGCCAACAAAATTGGGCTTGAAGAGGTAGCGCCCATAATGTCTCCAAAGATATAATGAAAGTGAAAGTACAAAAATCCCCGCTCTCTCCTTTTCTACGGAGGAGCGTTCTGTTCTATGAAATCCCCGCTCTCTCCTTTTCTACAGAGGAGCGTCCCGCTACTTACTTGCGGATTCCCACTTACCTGGGAACTTACTGGTGCACCACCCTGACTGCTGAAAGTTCTGGATCCTGGGTTCGAGGAATATGTTCCCCGTGCGGGCCACCAACTGTCGTGACCCCTCGCCGGCAAGGGAAACACGACACAGGATTCTTCTTTCAGCAGTTTATTCAGGCCTTGAGTCATGTATCATTCTTCTAGCGCCCGCGCCCGCCACGCCCAAGCACAGCTTAATAAAGCCCCCCCGCATCCCAATCCTAAGCCGCCACGTGGATCTCTCTCATAGGGTGGTAAGGGATTGCGCGCCAACTCTCCATAAAAGGAGTTGTTTATCACAGGCCACAGTGGAAGCCGGCGCCATCTTCTAATGGTGGCCACGGTCTATAAGAATGGCTTACCACATATAATATTCATTCTTACTCTAGATTTGCATACATTATGAATACAATTGATTATTTTGTAGGCTAAATTTAAATTTGTTACTTTTATTGGAAAATATATAATATTGACTATAGAATAAGTTTTTGCACTTGAAGGTTTTCTTTTTCTTTCCTTCAAGTTTTCTGGCTTTTCATCATTCAACAGAAACTATCTTTCTTTCCAAAATGTGACATTTTGAGTTGAGCTAAAGAGGATCAGAGAAGACCTTATATGATACAGTTTGTGCAGAATTTTTCAACTTCCTATCATATAATTTTCTCCTTTGGTCTCTAATAAAATCATGAAATTCTTCAAACCTTTAATTTTTTCTTAATGTTCCCTCTGCCTGAAATTTGGCCACCCCCTCACCTTGATTCAGTCTTAATTATTCTCGACATATTTTTGAAATGTCATTCTTCAGATAAGTCTTCACCAACCCCCTCAGACAGATCAGGTTTCTCTCTTATATAACAATGTAACTCCCTGAAGTTTCTTCATACCACTCTTCAAAGCTCAACACATTGTCTTGCTCTGTAGTGTTTCTGATTGAAATGTGCTGCATTTTCATTCCACACTTAGGGTTTCCATCCATTATCTCATTAACTTCTGTCAATGTTTGTAGTAAAGACCATATTGTTTAGCACACAAAACTCCATGGTACTTGATGTTTCTTGGGTGATAATTCTTTTATCATTAGGTAATTTGCCTTATGTTCATCTTTTCATAGGGCACATATGATCCATCCCTCTATTATAAAACTGCTGTGCTGTTTTAGTTCTTCTGTTTTAAAACATATACCTGGGTTTGGGGTTTTGTTTTCCTCCATGTAACAGTTGTTTTGCATGTATTTACATTTATTGTTATCACCACGTTTGAAAGCTTTGTCTTTCATTTTTTGTTTTTCATTTTTTACCATACTATTTTTTCTCTTTGCTACTTTTTGGTAGACTGATAATATTCTCTTATTTCTTCCTTTCAATTTTTTAAGTGAAATAATAACGTTTTATTTTGCTTCAGAATAAGTGCCATGTATTAAAAAAAATGGAGCCTTGAACAAGAATATTCTTTCCTTATAAAAAAACAAATGACTTAAATACAAATTTAAGTCATGCAAGGAAGTATGGTGCTACATGGTATTGAAGACTCAAGCAGTGACTGTGTTTTTTGTTTGTTTATTTGTTTGTTTATCCTTGACACTGAGAATACTACTATGGCCTTCATGATCTGCTGAGTTCCAGGTATATATAAGTTCCCAAAGGAAAATATAGCATCCCCAATAACACTCCATAGGACCAGAGCTCCTTCACCTGGCCATACTTGGCTACTACTAAGACGACTGAGAAGTGTACACATTAGTCTGGATAGATAGTCATGTACCTGGAAAATACTGACACCACTCAGTCCCTGCCAGGAAAGATACCCCAGGCAGAGCCATTTAAGTAGTAGTTTTTCACATTTTACAAGCTGAATTAACTCTGCATTTTACTAACAAAACTGAAGTTTTCTTGTTCTGTGTTCCCAAACACCAATCTTTAATCACTGACCAGCTCTCATCCACATCAAACTCATTAATATTTTCTAAAGTTTAGTTCAAAATATTTAGGCATTAAAAATTATCCTCTGGTCTTTTTAGAATCATAATTAATTAAATGTACTAACAATTTTAACACTTTTGTATAAATTTACCACCTATTTTTGTGGTTTACTCTGTTCCTAGATTTTATTTTATTCTTTTGAAACATGTCCTTCAGTAGTTATTTTAAGAAGGAGGCCAAGAGTAGAATGACTTTCCTTGCATGTCTATAATTGTCATAATTTTCACTTGATCTTAGATTGAAAGGTAATCAAATATGGAATTTTGGACTGTAACGACTTTCCTTCAGTTTTAAAGAAAAGGCTCCAATTTACACCAGCATTTGCTGTGAGCAATAAGACATCTGTTGCAGGTACAACTAACTGTCTTCCTTGGAGGTAGCCATCTTTTCTCTAGGGAACAACTATAACTTTTATGTTTGTTATTCTTCAACAAGTTGTAGGCCTGAATATTCTATGACACTTGTTCCATATGTGTTGTATTGAGCATTCCTCCATAACTCTAAATTAATACTTTGCATTTCATTTCATCTCTTTCTTTTTAAATTTATTTTCTGTTTTTATTAGTACATTATAGTTACACATAATATTGAGTTCGTTCGCTTTATTCAGATTTCTTCTGTCTCTCCAGATCTGTATGCCTACATTGTTTAGAGTTTACTCTACAACTGATCTACACCAGTAGCCCCTTTATACTTTATTTTGTACCAAGTTCAGAGTACCACATTTTGTTTGTATTGCTTATATTGAATTTATTTTTCAATAATTGCTTTTTTATTTGATTTTTGATAGTATTTATTAATTGTACACATGAAGGGGACTCATTTTGATGAGTAAACATGTGTGTACATTTTACACAGATCAAGTCCAGTATGCTTTATACACCTTTTCAACCTCTCTAATCACTCTTCTAATTTCAGGTCTACTTTTTTCATAACTTCTATGTATGGGAGAGAACATGCTGCTCTTTTCTTTTTGAGTCTGACTTATTTCACTTAACATATATTCTTACATTTAGAACAATAGCATTCAATTAATAAAAATCTGGTCTAAAATTGATGTACTCATAATTATTGATTCCTACTCCATCAAAGGTACTATCTCTAGCAGCAGTATAAAAAAGACAAGATGAATAGAACACATGTATTTATTATGATCTATATATTATAAATTGCTGATAATATGAACCATTTTAATAAAGGAATTTTCACATTTGGTGAAGGAGGAAAAGGATAAATCTACTTGATAATTCTCTTCCAAAACATAAATATCCCTTCACACTTAACTAAAATATTTGGTTCTCTAATACGGTCACAAAAATCAGAGTTGATGTGATCAAAGTATTTAACATCATTTTACAATATTAATAATACAGGTGACAAATGGCTTACTTACTAGAAAAATCACATGACAAAGTGAAAGTGCAGGAGCATTTAGTTCGCAGAGTAAAAGTTTAGTCTGTGAGTGTTTATGTACCTCCAATGGATTACAGATTGAGTGGAGAAAAACCAGAGACAGGGCACAGAGTCAGAAGTAGAATATTTCTACACAGGAATGGGAAAGAAAGAAAGAAAATCAAAGTTGTGACATTCATCTGCCAGAAACCTTGCCCTCTCCTTCTTCTTGCAGAATCTTCCCTTTCCTGTGGGGTATCTGCTGCTCTTCATGTTAATGTGGTTCTATTCCAATAATAGAAATAAAAACACCTTAATTATAAAGTGAATATTTGTTCTGAATTCTGCCAATCACAAGCAGTTCTCAGGATTACAAATCCGAACCACACATAGGGATGGTAGGAAGGTAGTTACTCTTAGATTTTGTGACGTATCTAGAGATTTGTTAGTCATTTTCTGTTTGTTTAATTTAGCCAGGGAATGCTTCATTTTGCTTGAACTAAAAGTTCAAAATTTATAGAAATTTACTATTTGAGGCAGCAACTGCTGAATTACTTCAACAAATTAATAGTGGATCTGAATGCAGAAGAGGAAGACGCTGACAAACAGTTCAAACTTACAAGCCTGAGAAATCAAACCAGGAAAACCATTAAATGATGGCAAGAGTGCAGAGCAGATTTAGTTTTTCAGTGGAGGGTGAAACAAAGATTAAAGCATCCAATTTTTACACATCATTTAATTCATTAACTTAAAGTTGTTTAGCTAATTATATTAATGTTCATAAATATAAAGATGTTATCAATTAGAGCTCCAGAGGCAAAAATTGGAAATGGTAATATTGCTGGGCACAGAAAACTGAGTATTTGGTTTCCTATCCATAGGAGAAGGCAACAAGAAAGTGAGGAATGAATTCTGGAGGAGTTGATGAAGAAGAGATACATGGGGCTACAAGCTAAGTAGTTTCAGACTACACTACCCAAAGGTGGCTTCTCCATCACAACAATTACATGATGGATTTGTGTAACTCCTGAAACCATACAAAGTATCTTATGGTTCACTTAGCAGATACTGTATGCTCAACATGTACTGATTGCTTAGAGCTTAGCATATTTAAACGTATATATGTTTACAAAGAAAATATTCAAGCTTCATAGAAGAATACCATATTGGATCCTAAGGTATATGCACTTATGACATTTCTATTCTATTAATTATCGTCAGAAAAAACACATAGAAGGAACAAACTCAAATAAAATTTTGAAAAATACATGTTTTGTTTCCAATTCTAAAAACTCATAAGTTGCATTTCTAATTAGCTTTTGGAAAACACAATAAAAAGTTCAATTGTCATTATCTCTTAAGATGTTAATGAGGCTGTGAGGACTCATTATTTTATTATTTGGAGTTGATTTGGATTCATTCTCTTTAGTTTCCTGTTAAAACTGCTACATACAAACATGAATTCTTCAATTACAACTAATGGCTTTATTTTTTAATTGTTCATGCTTAGCAGAGAAACCCAGCAGGTTTGCCCATTATTGCCTACTGTCTTTTAATTTAGTTCAGAGTCGCTGTAAGGATTCATCAGTCATGATATCATGGTATCATGACATCACCAGCATCATAAGCACTACTACTAATTTAGGAGTGCCAATTATTAATGAATAACTTTTAAAAATTAAGAATTCTTGATTACTGTTAAAGCGATTTGCCGTTAGGCATATTTAAAAGTTATACCCTTAGATGCTCAAGGTAACATGTGGGAAAACAAAAATAATTCATATTTATTCTTTTATATTTTAAGTCAAGAAGCTATATTGGCAGAATAATGCTATTAATGATTATCATTACTATAGTTTTTTAGAGTTTGTTATGGGTAAAGTGCAATTCCCAATCCTACACATTATTTAATCCTTGCACCAGTAGTATAAGGGAAGCATATTCCTCATTGGAAAATAAGAAAATGAAAGCCAAATTGAGTGGGCAGAAACAAGTTCTCAATAACTGAAAACACTATGCTGAGTCAGGAAATACACTCCATAGAGGTTTCCACATGGCCATCCCTGACCCCGTGGTGATTCTAAGAATGACTCAGCCCAACAGTACAGTCGTACCAAAAACACAGAGATTTGGATATTAGTGTGATATTCCTTGTCTGCCTCTGCCAACCACATGATTATTTTCAAAAATATTGTTTCAAATTTAAGGTAAATTTAAGGTTGCCATTATCATTAAACTTAGTTCTTTATTTGAATTTAACAGATGAAGTTCGTCCTCTATAAAATTATAATAAGTGTTTTTTTCTGATAATTACATGTCAAATTCATCAAGTTTGATTCTATTAAATGTGTCTCATTGAATAACAAATTGTTAAATTTATCATGTACTATTGGACTTCAAAATTCTTTCTAGAAAGCACATGTTATAAGCAATTAAAACAACTATTATCTTCTTACTGATATGTTTTATACTAAGAATTAACTGTCAGAAAGACTCTAAATATCAGTAAATTAAAATATTTCCAGATTCTCAAAACCCTATAAATTTTCCTAAATTCTAGATAGCTGTTAAGCACAAACCAACTAGGAATAGCAGGGAAAAAATATTATCTGAGTAAAAAATAGCATTTTTAACAATTCCTCATGTGCAGAAAATAAATTTTGAAAACTTAGAAATTAAGGATGAAATTTGAATCCAAATTTGAATTCAAATCTTTATGAATAAAAATTAAGAAACAAAAACAGAAACTGCTGAACACTGAAAAAACTATCTTAGGCATGGAAGACACATAACTGATAAAAGGTCATCCCTGCTATTTCTCAGTGTGAGATATGTCTTTTGCTTAATGGAAAGATGGTGATAAGGTTGGAAAGCAACTTAACCATGTAATTAAAACAGGGCTGTAATAGGGTACTCACTTGGCAACAGGAGGATGATTCAATATTTTTATCAGCTGAGTAAGTCTTAAGTCATGTTCTGTGATTAAAACTATAGCTCTTACATGTGCACTGTCAATAGTAAACTTTTTAATAAAGATAAAACATGGCCTCCAAGGTCTATATCTATTTAGAATTTCAATTTAGCTTAAATCAACAATACCCTAACTAGAAAAATCATTGGTGCTTAATACATCTACATATAAAGTGATGTTAAATGTATTTGAAAAGACATAGATACTTCGAAATAATCAATAATAGTCAAGTTTTTGGTGTGAAATAAAAAAACAGGATACTTGAATATAAAGGTAATTTATCTCCACATGGAATTTTTAACTCTTGAGACTCCATATAGTAAGCAAGTATTTTAAAATTAAAAATTAAATTGTTCTTAAGCACATTTTTAATAAGGTGGGAATTCCCAAGTGAGCATCTATTCTTTCATAAGATGTAATGTTTTAGTAAATTAGTTCAAAACTTTTATAAGACCTGTTAGAGTCTGTAAACAAGTCAAAATAACACCTGGCATTTAGCCAGGGGAATGTTAGAGTTCCTAAACAAGTCTGGATGGTGCCTGGCAAAATGCCAGAGGGAGTGGTTTGAGAAGTAACAAAAGCGAGCCATTAAGTGTAGAGATTCCTGGTTGGTTGACTGATGTATCTAGTTTATGCTAATTAGATAAGCTCTGTGGAATGTATAAATACTGCTCCTGTCCTGCAATAAACGGCTCCTACTCCTGCTGTATCAACGTACACAAGTTATTCGTCACCCCTCCGCTTATTTTGCCCAGCCAGCCGGGCTGCGGCAGATGGTGGCCCGTACGGGGAGCCCCGGGACACTCGGGGGTAAGTGACGAAAAAAAGCTGCCCGTCCAAAGATAGGACGGGAGCAAATCTGCTCGTCCCTAGATAGGTCGAGAGGAAAAATGGCCATTTCGAGAAAATGGAGAAGATTGATACAGTATGTTTGTGTCTTGTTTTGTCTCAGTGTATTGTATTGTTTTTGTGATGAAAATATGGAAGGGGTGAGAAGTAAATTGATAAGGGAAAGAGGCACCCCAGTGGAACCAAGAATAGTTAGGGCATGTGTTGATAAAAGCCCAAGAACTCTAGTCAGAAAGAAGAAAAAAAGTTCAGAGGAGGAAGGATTATCAAGAAAGAAATTGCAAAAGGCTACTACTAAATACTTTTCGTTACCGGAGGGTGCGTGAAGCAGAGAGGCGGCTGCCGAGTGTGCAAGCCGGTCACAGCGCAGCAAGGATTTTCCAAGAGGCGGCGGCGACTGGCCCTTCCCCGCCTCCTGGCCGGGGAGCTGGCTCTTCCACTGCCGCGAGCCCAAATCTAGACCTGACCTGGAGGCACAGTCTCGCAGGCTCTTGCTCCCTGTGCCCAGTAGCAGTTTGAGTCCGGGACACTCCCCAGGGCCATCTGGGGCTGCCCAGGCACTACAGCCAGCAGAAGACGCTACTGGTGTCCCTGATGTTTGGTCATTTTCAATGCCAATAACTAAGCTACAATGGTTCTCCCACACCTGGAAGCTGATGAGTAATGAGCACTATTAATGCTTATTTCAAATGTAAAAAAAACCTTGAGATAATGTACTAAATTGTTCAGAAGGTTGTTTTCTTAGTAGAATGCTACAGGATTTTCTTTAGCCATCCAGAGTTCCTGCCTTCATCCCAGTGCTGGTGAAAACAAATGTAGAAGAATTTCCAGTGTTGCTGAGAACCAGACGAGACTTCATATCAAGCTAGCTGCCTGCAGAACCTGCAGAACTTACCTGGACTGTGATTTACCTGGACTGTGAGTTAATCTATTGAGACACTGCTTTACCTGGACTGAGACAACAAACTGTAATCTATAACAAATTGTAACTCAGTATCTTTGCTAACAGTGTCATTGCTGGTATAATTTTTCCAAGGGCTTCTTGCATGGAGCCATCAAGTGGCTTGGTATTGTGGCATTTTGTATCCTTCCCTTCTGTTTGTAGCAGGTTATTTATGGTGTTTCTGTAAAAACCACTATGGTTGTTATTTAAATTAAACAAAAGGGGGAAATGTTAGAGTCTGTAAACAAGTCAAAATAACACCTGGCATTTAGCCAGGGGAATGTTAGAGTTCGTAAACAAGTCTGGATGGTGCCTGGCAAAATGCCAGAGGGAGTGGTTTGAGAAGTAACAAAAGCGAGCCATTAAGTGTAGAGATTCCTGGTTGGTTGACTGATGTATCTAGTTTATGCTAATTAGATAAGCTCTGTGGAATGTATAAATACTGCTCCTGTGTACGTTGATACAGCAGGAGTAGGAGCCGTTTATTGCAGGACAGGAGCAGTATTTATACATTCCACACAGCTTATCTAATTAGCATAAACTAGATACATCAGTCAACCAACCAGGAATCTCTACACTTAATGGCTCGCTTTTGTTACTTCTCAAACCACTCCCTCTGGCATTTTGCCAGGCACCATCCAGACTTGTTTACGAACTCTAACATTCCCCTGGCTAAATGCCAGGTGTTATTTTGACTTGTTTACAGACTCTAACAAGACCCATTTCAGTAGAATTTTTAAGAAGAAAGAAAAATTAGAGTGAGTAGTTAAGTAGTGACTATCAACTTAATACTCAGATCCTCTCCAAATAGAAGGAAAATATTAACAATAGTAAAATCTTAGGGATAAAGCTCAAAGGACAAGAAAGTAAAAATAATAAATACCATTTCTTATATTTGTTTGTTTTCCTGTACACCTTATATTATTTTCCTGTGATCATGATGCCTGTGCATGACCCCATATTTACAATGAAGGGCAGCGTCTGAAAGTGGGGCAGGTTTCAGTGTCATGATACCAGATGAAATAGTGTAAGATGGGATAGAGAAAATTGATCCTGGGCTATGAAATAGAAACCTCCATTGCCACCTTAGAAGAATTTTCTACAGGTCCTATCTTTCCTTATGCACATGGAAATTATAGAGCTCCAGTTGCACATCCTCAGATCAATTAACCATAATTGAAATTTCACCTCTGCACTTGAACCCTAAAATCTAGGCTATAGTTCCCACAGTTCCAGTAATCAGTTCTCCACCTTTTTTTCCCTGCCAGAATCCTCTACAGTATCCTGCCTCTGGATTTATGCCTGTCTTCATTTAATTAAACGTTTATTCTCTTCTCAAAGTATTAGACATCCTGTCTGTAAAAGCCAATATAATGTCTAAAATATGCTAACTTGTATGCTTAACAACTAGTTCCGGAAATACTACTTTTTTTTCCTGCTTTCTGCAACATCCCAATCCATCTCTACTAACCAATCATGTTCAAACCCATAAAGAATAAACTTCTTTATCACCAGGGCTTCAACAAAAAACCTGAAGATAAAAATTACATTTGACCTTCTGCTTAAGGCAGCTCCCAATAAGATAATCATTTTTTTTTTGCTTTCATATTTTAAAAAGTTAGGAAAGACCACTTAACATACATTGCCAAAAATAGCATTTGTATCATTATCTCCCTACTAATCTATTATGGATACTCAAATTGTCTCCATTATTTGAGTTCTGTGTAGTATGTCTTTAAACTGGCCAAAATATATTTTCATGTATATTTAAAAATGACTCAGCTTCACAGTTGCCCTTGTCTGTTTCTCTTCTCTGTTGTAAATTAAATAAAAAATGCATGCAATATTGGAAGGTTTCTTCTCCTTTATGTAGGCCACTGTCTTCCTTGACCTTATTTATTTATATCCCTAAAACAGTCTTGTGCCCAGTCACGGTTTCCACTAAAAATAAAAATCCCTGACAGTCCTACTGTAAGCCAGGAACAAATACAATGGAAACACACACACAAACACACACACACACACACACACACACACCCCCAAAAAAGACCTACTTTAAAAAATTCTTGTTGATCTTGTTGTTTAGAGGTCTCTCAAATGAAATACTTCTGGTAAAGTAGCTAATTCTTTCAAAATACGGTGTTTAGAATTTATACAAGGATATACTCTTCAATTGTATTTGCTGTTTTATTCTGCTCTGCCAATTATAATAAAATATACACTTCTGGCTTACCAAAGTTATAAAGTTACATGCAATTTATATTGTTCTATATTATCAGGAAAATCAATATTGCTTTCTATATTTTACAGTTTAAAACTTTTTTAATAAACTAAAATAAATAGATACCATCTATCCATCAGAGGGATGGATACCTTGTTAAGTCAAAACTAAAAAAAAAAAAAATATTTTAGGAGATCCAGATTGCTTCACTATGTTGCAATTTTAGACTCAGAGATTTCATTGAATACTTTTTTTCTCTCTCTGGAGGAGATTCTGCATCTCAGTTCCTATTTAATCTTACTGCCTAAAACAGCTTGACCATTATCAGGTGGTAATGCAGTCTCAAGCCTTAGGTTTATAAATTATGCATTTCCTACAAAGACTCTGGAGAGCTGGGAATTTGAGACTGTAGCTGCTTAGCTTTCTCCTTTCCATGCAACTTTGCTATCCTCAAAGGCAAGAAAAATGTAAGAATATTTGTGGTTCATATAACGTATCCAGATTAAAGTTTTTATAGTAAACTGTCCACACTTGATTTTAGGACATTTTTTCCCAAAATATTCCAAAGCATCTTCCAGGTAACTGCCACATGAGCTCACTGCCTTTAGTTTCAGCAGCCTTGGCATACTCTTCAAGCATGAAAAGCCCAGGGGCACTGAAGTTCTCTTTCATTGCTGAGGCCAAATGGAAGAGAAATAAAAAGATTAAAAAGTGTCACCTATAAAAAACAACAAAAGAGAAAGTGGTTTTGACCTTTGAAGAAAATCTGGTTCATAGTTACTATTTATTTGGCCATCACTTCATTATATTCAATATTTTCTTGAATCTGCCCTCCAGATCTAATAGAATAAAGTATATTTTTGTTTTTTAAAAAGGTCAAGGACTTTTCTGGTGATCATTTTTATATTTGTTGTTGTTTTAAAACTGCGGGTATCATGACAAGACTAGTCACAAAAATATGAAATGAAGTTTTGGAAAGACTGTCTGTTATCAATATATGGAATTTTCAGAATAAAGAATAATTATGTAGTAGGTCCTAGAAAAGATCAAATTCAACAGACATATGTAATGAGACCTCAGATACCACAGGCCACAGAGTAGCTGCTGTATTCCTCTGGTAAGGATGGAATGCAAATTTCTTTTTGTAAGGAATCCCCTCTGCTTCCTACTTCAGCTCAACCAACTACAAAAAGCTTAAAGATTTCTTCCAACTCTGTCCCAGACACAAGTTTCTATATGGTTAGTAAACTTCAGTTGGACATAAGAGAAACTGACTGAAAGTAACTTTGCTAAAGAGAAAATAAAATTTAAAGGAAATCATGTTTCCAGCTCACTTCAGATATGGCCGAATGCAGAATCGATTTAAGATTAGGCCTTCCTTGCTTCTTGTCACTGCCCTGTGTCAGGTGCTGACCAAGGTGGCTCTCATTACCTCTAAACTTATGTCCTGTCAACTAATTGCACTGAAAAAAGAGCATCCCTCTTTTGAATAGTGACAAAAAAATGGTAGGGAATTATTGGGGAGTTTAGAAAGAAGGGAGGCACAAGGCTTGATAATAAATGACATTAAGTTGTGGATCTCTACCTATATCAGCTATAAATGGTCATCATTATAGTGATTCGACTTTGCACAAGTCTATTGTCTGTGTGATTAAATGTGAAGTTATTGATAGAATGGCTCAATCATGTAAACATCTTCCAATCATGTGAACACAGTGTTAGCCTCAAGTTAGAATTACAAGTACTTGAAAAATACTATAGACATAATGTTTATTAATTGATATTTAGCTGGCTATATGTATGATAGTAATGTGTTCTAAATTATATTTAATAAAATATGCTGCTAATGAAAATTTCTCCAGCATATTATTCTAAAATATTCCTTTCATAAATTCATCCTGAAGGTGAAATTCATTCTTCTAAGATGAATCTCTGTTGTTTAAAAAATATGAATAAAAGCTATTGACAGGATTAAATATCATAACACATGACAACATTTATATTCAAAGTTGCAAATTTCAAAATACCATTAATTTTTTTTGTAGAACACACACACACACACACAAACTTGGGGACTAGAAAGGACTTTAGAAATCATTCTCTGCAAACCCAAATAGGTTTGATTCAATGATTTCAACAAAGTTACAGTGAGTGTCACGAAATACAACTGTTTCCTACTGGTAGCCCCAGTTTCCCATGAAATCTACCATGAAGTTACAATGACTGACCACACATGGTTCAGACTGGGTGAATTGGTGTGTGAATGGAGAGATCTCTGAATTTGTAACCAGATATAGATATGTACTCTGGCTCTTAATCTAAATTATTTAACCCTCATTGAATATCAACCCCTCTCATTTGTAATGGAAACAATAAAAAGAAAATGGAGCAAAATAGAAACAGGAGTTAGTATGATATTTGAATAATATAATAGCTAAATATTCGTGATGTATTATAAATGTTCACATATGACAGTTATTAAGTTTTGGACTCCTAAAATTAATCTCTAAAAATAATCCATTATTATTAAATTGTTGACAAATTTAAGAAGGCTACAATGTTTCTTGGGAAACCATAGGACCAATATCTAAACAAAGATCTAAAATCTAATCTAAATTCAATTTATCAATATTTGTATCATCTGCACATATCAAAATCTCAGTTAGTCTCACATTTTCCCACCTATTAGCATTAGCATACTAATTTCACTCTCCCTACAAACTCTTAAGAGATTTTTTTCTTGTGTGTGAAAGGTCTAATGAAAAAAATATGTATGAGATGAAGCAGTAAAATTACTGTCCATATATAACTGGTTAAACAAATTGATCATAACTTCCCTAATAGTAAGCATTGTATACTAAACAAGTTCATGTGCTTGCATTTGAATAAAACAAAGGCATACTCAAAATCCATTATTTGACCTACTAGACTTTTATCAGTCCTTTAATTAGATATTATATTTAATAAAATATTTATTTATTATGTTATTTTTCCTTTGATATGTCAACTGTAGTAATAAATACCCCAGAAAACAATTAATGAAGTGTGCTTGCTCTTATAGCATACTTCATTAAAGAAACAATCTATAAACAAGGAATTACATAAATACTTTTGAAACTTAACCTATATCTGGGTCAAATGCATATTTTGTGGAGTTTGTGAGAAACACAAAGTTCAAGTATTCATATGTGAAGCAAATCATATAGTGGGAAGGGCCTGAAGCCCATATATTGTGTATGAAAATAGTCCCTGAGTTTGATAGATGGGAAAACACCTAATTTACCAACTATACTATATTTAGGATAATTCTATATTATACTCTCCCTATAGGAAATTAATAAATACTTCTTTAAAAGAGTTGCATTATCATATCATCAAAAAATACAACAGTGTTATATGTAGAATTCCTATGTAAAAATGCTATTATAAGGAGTACAGATTGACATGCCTACTGGGCAAGTACATCATACAAAAAAGCCAAGTGAGGGCTATGAACTTATGTGCTCTGATTGTGGTTCTTCAGTGATATTGACTCGGGAGTAGCAGTTTGCCCTATTTTTCAAGAGATGTTGAAACACAAGTGAGACACACATTATCTTTTCTCGATTTAATAGAACCACCACCACTTTTTCACCACATCAATTTTGTTCAGTGAGTAATGGTTTTGGAGAAATGCAACTCAGCCTATTTAAAAGGGACAAATCATGATTGACCTATGCTAATTTTGTTGATCTTGAGCTCTCTGTTGAAATTGGTTTGGAAGTCAATGTTGGACAGGCAAGCCATTATTAGCAAACAGGATACAAGCACATGTCAGCTAGGGCATAGTGGGAAAAGATTTTCTTAAAGTTTTTCTTTCCTAATAAATTGAGAAGAAAATGCTCCCTTACCTTCCTTAGTATGACATTACTTAAGATCAAGAAGCACAGCAAATCCTTTGTGAATTAAGGGAAGGATAGGGAGGAAAGATTCTGGAGCCCTGATGGTGTCATGAAGACTCTTACACAGTACAGAAATGCTAAACCACCACATTTCTTATCAGGTGATCACATACATTCTCTTATTGTACTTGAAGGAAAAAGCACTATATATTGATTTTTATGTAAAAAGTACACTCTGCTTTTCAAACAAAACTTTTAAAAAACATTGTTCAGGTCAATTAAAAGAGATCTGCAAACTACATATAGCTTACAAGGAACCATTAATATATTAAAAATAAAATATTATACAAAAGTAGTTTGAGATAAGCAACCTATTCGAGATGTAACAATGAAGTAGATGTATACCCCATCTATCATGAGCACGAAGTTATTAGTTAAATCATTTTATTAAATAATGCATTCAACATAGAATAATTTATATGAGAGAACTCCATGTAAACACACACAATATGATTCTTCTTAAGTTAATTTTGTATTTGTTCCTCATATTTGGTTATTTTTAAAATTTTTTTTTAAGATCTCTCATTTTTTTATTAAAAGAATTCTATAAATTATAAATTTTTAAAAATTTATAATATTAACTATATATGTATATATGTACATGTACATATATATTTACTACTAATCCATGTTCACTTTCAAATTATACTGTATTCTTTTGCAACAAAATATTTATAATTTTGTCTTCCTAGCTCTTTGCTATTATTTATTTCACATTGATACAAACATAAATAAAAATATTTTAAAAAGCATTTCTAATCAAATACACCAGTTATCTTATTCTGAACAAACTATTCATCATTAAATAAGTTAAAAGAAAGAAAAATAAAAGTTCTTATTTTACCTTTACTTATTCATTCTTCCGTAGTCTTCCTCCATTCCTGTGGATTTGAGGTTCTGACCCATATCATCTTTCTTTGGAGAACTTTGAATGTTCCTTTTTATGAGTTAAGCTACTTTGTGGGAGTTCTTTTTAAAGAATTATTATTAGAGCCTTACAGTTATGCACAGCTGTTAGGTTCCTCCCGACAAACTCAGACATGCATGAAATCAATTTCAACTTATGACCCCTGCTTTGTACTCCTCTTTTTCCTTCCTGTGCTTTTTCCCCTCTTCCAATTCTCCCTCCTCTACTTTACCAGACTTCCTTTCACTCATCTATTAATTTGTATTTGATTCGTTCTTTATATAATCTTATTCTTCCCTCCCCCCTTTCCTTTATTTTACTTTAGCTTCCACATGTGAAAGGAAACACTCAACCTTTGAGTTTCTGAGTTTTGCTAATTTCACTTAACATGATATTCTCCATGTCCAACCATTTACTGGCAAATGCTATAATTTCATTCCTTTATATTTCTGAGTAGAACTAACTCTTCTCTCTCTCTCTCTCTCTCTCTCTCTCTCTCTCTCTCTGCACACACACACACACACACACAAACACACATCACAATTTCTTAATCCATTCACCTATTGATTTATTGTTGCTGTAGTATGCCAATTTTGGATCTTGGGGGAAAATAATAAGGAGTGTTGCGGGTTAGCTGGGTCATATGGTGGCTTCATCCTGTTTTTTTTTTTTTTTTTTTTTTTAATCTCCATACTGCTTTCCACAGTGTTTGTGATAGTCTGCAATCCCACCAACAATGTACAACTGTACCTTTTCCCCCACAACCTTACCAGTGTTTACTGTTGTTCATATTCTTGATAATTGCGATTTAGCCTGTAGTGACATGAAAACTTATGTAGTTGTGGCTTGCATTTCCCTAATTGCTAGAGATGTTGAACATTTTTTCCTATATTTATTAGCCATCTGTGTTTCTTTTTTTTTGAAAACTTATTGTTTAGTTCTTTTGTTCATTTCTGATTGAGTTATTTTTGTTGTTAAATTTTTTGATTTTTTTCTATATTCTGAATATTAATCTCCTATCAGAGGGGAATTAGGTGGCAACGATTTTCTCTCATTCTTTGGGTTCTCTCTTCATGTTCTTCTTTCCTTTGCTATGCAGAATCTTTTGCACCCACTTATTTATTCTTGATTTTCTTTCTTGAGCTTTGGCGGTCTTGTTAAGGAAGTCTGTGCCAGCACCTATATAACATTGTGTTGATCCTATGTTTTCTACTAGCAGTCGTAAAATTTCTGTTCTAATTCTTAAGTCTCTGATCCATTTCCATCTGAGTTTTGTGCAGGGTGAGAGATACGGGTCTAATTTCAGCGTTGTACACATAGCTATCCAGTTATCCCAGAACCATTTGTTAAAAATGCTGTCTTTTCTGCAATATCTATTTTGACATCTTTGTCAAACATCTGATGGCTGTAGGCATGTGAATTTTTCTCTATGTCTTCTATTCTCTTCTATAGGTCTCCATGTCTCTGTTGATGCCAATGCCATCCTTTTTTTTATCTTTTAAACTATAGCTCTGTGGTATAATTTCAGATAAATTATGTGATGCCTCCTGCTTTACTTTTCTAGCTTAGTATTGCTTTGGTATTCTGGTTCACTTATTCTTCCAAATGAATTGAAAATTGTTTCTTTTTTCTAATTATGTAAAAAAAGTCATTGGCATTTTGATGAGGATTGCATTGGATATGTATTGTTGCTTTTGGTGGTGTGGTCATTTTTATATTAATTCTGCCTATCCAAGAACATGTGATGTCTTTCCATCTTCTAAGGCCTCCTTCAATTTCTTCCTTCAGTATTCTTTAATTTTCATTGTGAGTGAGTGAGTGTGTGTGTGTGTGTGTGTGTGTGAGTGTGAGTTCCGGGCACCTCAGGGGCTGTGGTTGTCATGGCAGGGCTCACTCCCAAGATGGTTCTCACCCCAGCTCTCCTCAGCAGGATGAGGTACAGACCTTGATTTTCAAGCACCAGCAAGTAGTAGGGTCTCTGGGTCAGTTAAGATTAGGGAGTGTTTTTCATCTCAGATTTCTTTGTACCATGACTATGTTCCCCTCCTTTTGTCTATGATGAATCTGCACTGATAGCTGCTGGGTATGCTTAGATATTTTATTTATTTTTTGTTTACTGTACTCAAATTTCAGAGTTTTAAATCTGTTTTGAGTGTCCAATATTAAATTTTAGCAATATCCCTCTTTGACCCACCTCACTGAGAAACTGTAAGCCCATTTCTTTGGTCTCATGCCATGGCGCAGCTTGGAATGCGGCTTCCTCTACATCGCCATCTTCTGAGTCCCCAAGAATTTGATCTTTAAATATTTGATCTTTAAATATTTGATCTTTAAATATTTCTTGCAAGGAATGTCTGCTGCCAATTCAGTTCATTAGTTTTGCCTGTCTGTATTTCTTTTTCAAATTTGAAGGATAATTTCAGAGGACACAGATAACTGGTTTGCTGTTTTTTTTTTTTTCTTTTAACACAAATGATCTGACTCCACTCTCTTCTTGATTTTGTGTTTTTTTGAAAAGACAGATATGATTCTTATCTGCTATCTCCTCTATAGGTAATGTAGGTTTTATTCTTCTTCTTTTGATATTTTTGCTTGTTTTATTTATTTATTTTTGAAGCTCACTAATGACATATCTAGGTGTTATTTTTCTGTTATCTGTCTTGATGAGTACTCTCTGAGCTTCCTTTGGAAATTCTGTTATTATTTCAAATATTTCTTTGGTTCCTTTTTATCGTTCTTGTGTTTCTGCAATCTTACATATTTATTTTTAAAATTTAGTTTATTGTCAGATAATTGCACACCATGAGCATGAAATAAATAGTAGTGTTAAGAGACACTGATCATTAAAACTAGACATCAAATGACAAAGATACAGCTGGGAGACATAAGCAAGGACTCAAAAACAAGATGGGAAAGATAAATGTCTAAATATGACTCTAGTACAAAAGTATAAAATATTTTCCTTTGGTAACATATGATGTAGGAAACATATGGCCACCAATATGCAATGTGCATGGGTTTTGAGGAGCTCATGATCTCAATGAAGAAGGCACATTAACTCTCACAAATCAAAGAGTAAGTGAATTTTGAACCTAGTGTTCTTCGTTATAAGCACAGTAAATTTTTTTTTAAAAGAAGGCAATGTGCACTTAGAATCATAAGAAAAATCATCATGAAGAAAATAAAATTTAAGTTTCATAGGTGAAATATTTGCCATAAATTTAACTGCCTGTAACATCTAAGAAGTAATTTAAAATATGGTAATTGTAAAACTAATGGAATTGGGCAAAGTCTCACTGAATAATAAGTTAAAGCTTTAAAAATCAGAAAATATATTATTTTTCTTTTGAGTAAAGATAGATTCTTTAAATTCATATACTTTTCAGAAGTTATTGTCTTTATCCAAAATAAAGGCCAAACTATGCCTCTGAAAACATTGTGTGAACTTCCCAATCTAATTCATCAGGAAATATGTATAATATAAACTTACAAAGAGCTTTTTGTATTGGAAATTTTGTACTGGTTGGTTTATGACATCTTTGAACTCATATAATAATATTAAGTTTAATTTCAAAACTCTAAAATTTTCTGTTTTAACTTTGATAGACTGCATTTTTTTTCTATTGGCATCTTAATATTTATCCTCACTGGTGAGTCCTATCATCTTTACATTTTCTTCCCATAATCATTATAACTAAATAAAAAAAAAGTTGTGGTGATGATTTTTCTTATGATTCTAAGTGCACATTGCCTTCTTTTTAAAAAAAAATATGTTTTGTAGAAATTTATGGCCTTCTTATACCTTGCTTCCTTTAGAAAATTATAATAAAATGTATATCAAAATATTAGACTTTTATAAAATATCGAATCACTTGTACATTACTAGGTGCACGTGTAACATGGTAGAGCAGCTATGGAGAGTAGTAGTATGGTGGTCACTCAAATGAACAGAACTACCATATGATCCAGCAGTACCACTCTTGGGTATATGCTCAAAAGAATTGAAAGCAAAGATTCCAAATACTTGGATTCAGATATTCTTAACATCATTGTTCAAAAGAGTGTAAAGGTAGAAGCAAGTCAAGCATTGATCAGTGAGTGGGTGAATGGATAAACAAAACATAGTATACACCTACAATGGAATATTATTCATCCTTATGACTCTTGAAGACACAGTGTTAAACAAAATAATTCGGTCATGAGAGAACAAACACTGAATAATTTCACTTATGTAAAATACATAGTAGAGTCAAATTCAAAGAAACAGGAGAATGGAATGCTGATTTCCAAGGAATTTGGGGTGGGGAGAATGGAAAGGTAGTGTATAAACTAAAAGTCTCTACCAGTTAACACTGATGATACATATGAATGGAAAGGTATAAAGAGTTCTGGAGAAGGATGGTGGTGGTGATTGCACAACATTAAGAATATATCTGAACAATACATTTAGAAATAGTAAAAATGGTAAATTTTGTCTTTTGTATGTTTGACTAAAATTTTTAAAAAGCAAAAAAATCCAAAACAAATCAAACACAAATACAAACATGTGCCAAGTTCCCAGACTTTGCCTCAGATAAATTATATAAAAATATTAATACATCACACTGAAACAAATTTTTAAACAACTGCAATAAATCTCATATACATCTACGACTATGGACCACTTCTTTGGTCAGTGAAGGGTTTCTATTAAAACTCTGACTTCATACGTGGAATACTTATTTAAAAATACTTATTATTGACTTTGCTTCATTAACAAGGTTTGAGGTAAAGATGTTTTCTCTCATATACAGAAGCTAGAGAGAAATAAGGTAGTAAAGCAAAATAGAGGATGTCATGAAAATAGAAAGGCGAGTAATGGAGAATAGGAAGGGGACCAAGGAGGACAGAAGAGGGATGGGAAAGGGGAGAAACTGAGGAATAAAACTGAGCAAATACACCATGTATGAATATATCACAATGAAATCCACTTTTATGTAAAACTATGATGCACAAATTAAAAATTAATAGAAGCAAAACCACTAGAGTAGATGAATGCAGTTAGGAGAGGCAGGAGAGGAGGGAAGGAAGAGTACCGGGGATTGAAATGGTGCTAATTACGTTATATACATTCATAATTATGAAAAAATGAACCCCACAACTATGTAAACAACAATACCCTAATACATAAATAAGTGATTTTTAAAATATTATTCCATACATCATTTAATAGCTTTGAAGTGAATTTGAGCAAACCCTTGCTATATAAATTTGATTCAAAATTTAGTAACTTACATAATCATCAAAAACAAATAAATATAATTTTCCTTTTGCACACCTATGTAGGCTACTGTGATATGAACCAAATAAAGTGTTATTAATTTTGATTTATTCTGATACATTAAAAATACACATCTCGGGAGAGGGATGGAGCTCAGTAGTATAGCACTTTCCTTTAGCATGTGGGATGCATTGGGTTTAAATCGGGGCACTAAAAACAACAACAGCAACTAAAACAAAACAAAGCAGATCTCTATACAATCTTTATGGTTGTATGGAGATGGTACCACTATTTGGCATAGGCCAAAACAATCTAAGACTCTGGGTTGCTATATTCTATAGACCAAGTGCAAAACAAATTAAATGTCACCAATGCAATAAAGAAGTCAGAAATGGATAAGAAGAGGAAATAAATATCTCATTTAGAAATCCTATGCAGTTCTTATGTACCAAATCTGACAGAATAATTGAGTATACAATGTTGGTTTCAAGGTTGAATATAATTTAACAGTACATCTACCTTAGAAATTCAGAGGGCTTCTATGACCCAAAGTTTGCCAACATGCAATATGACCTACATAGGACATAAATTGATATATCTTTTATCATTTGAATTGCAAGAAGGGATTTGTCCAAAATGATACAAAAATCCTAAATCAATTGATTTGGCTTGATTAAATAATGATTCAGATCAAATAATGGTTCAGAATTCACATTTTTTAAATGTTTGAAAATACTTCTTTTAGAAAATAGTGTAATCATCATTGCATCATATTACTCTGATTGAATTTCAATTTTGAGAATACCATTTTTTCCACTAGAAAAATGCCCAAAGGCCCAACGCTCTTAAACAAAGCAGCATTGTGATACCACTATGCCTCTATTGTGAAGCATGGATCAGACCTTGCTATTGTTTCAGGGTCCTGTCAATAAATACCATCTAAGAACATGGGAAACAAATAAAAAAGGAAACGCTGAGGCAAAGGAGTCAGAGTCATTGCCTATAATTTCTAATCTATATAACCTGTATCTTGAGCATGGCACTGCATTTTAAGAAGAGGAAGATAAATTGGGGGTGCATTTCCTTAGTCGCTAGTCTTTTTGATTTCGGAAATAATTACAGCCATTATACTATGAACAGCTTTGTTCACTGAAGGAAACAAAAGCTCCAGACGAAATCTCAGTGGCTTTTGCTTTGAGCCAGAGATTGATTGCAGAGGCACAAGCACATCAGGCTGTGATTGTTATATGGGGGACATTTTGCAAATGTTAGGGGAAAAAAAAAGGAAGATAATGCTCCTAAAACTGATCCTGACAGATCAAAACAATGAGTAAGTTTATGGCTAAGCATACAACTGCCCTTCCACACAGCAGGACTTTTCTTCTTACCCAACCCTCCTTTGATCCTTGAAGAAATTGCTCATCTAAATACAAAGTAAACTGCCCATGCTTCTGTCTCTCTCCTGATTTGATTTTTAGCACCTTGAGTTTAGGAATGGTCTTCTTACCTTCTTCCTCATAATGAACTTTTGTTAAATTAAATGCATACCAATGGACAAATAGAAGTCAGTTTGCCCTTCTTGGAGAGGTCCTTGTTTAGAAGTTCAGCACATAATTAAACTCCAAATGCTCACCTAAGGCACAGCTACACTTCCTGTCCCTAATTCCATATCCCAGAAATCTACAAGAGCAGGAGGCATGCATCAATAATATGAAACAGATTTGTTCTGAAATAGTTGTATCTGTTTGCATTCAGCTTCTTGATTATTAATCTATTAATTATAGTTCACACCCAGGTAGGTACAAAGAAGAGCCAGTACTTAAGTCCAAATAGATTCTCTAAACAACTGTTAGAAACTGCAAATAAGTTTTCACTGATTTCTCTGTCATACCCCCTTATTAACCCATGCAACAACAACAACAAAAAATAGAGTGAACACCATAAAGGGGGGAGGGGGAAGCTCCATAAAAGCTATTTATCCGTAAAAGCTACAGCATCTATATCCAAAGCATTTACTAAATTATTTAAAATATGTACCATGCTACCACTTCAAGCTCATGTATAAAAACTTCCCCTTCAGTTTGTTATAGTAAAGATAGAATTTGTATGCCTTATTCAAGAAGATGCATGTCCTCATTAAAACTATTTTTCAGTTGGTTCTGTTGTGTCAACTCATGATTAACCACACTAATGAAGAGAAGTAATAGCACAGAAAATTCAACGCAGAGAAATCCAAAGCAATTTATTTTTGGCATCAGTATGTTTTATTTTGCAGCAGAATTACCATCATCAAAATTACTTAAACACTTGAAACCATTATAGTTTCCCAACACCTTTACTATATTAGTGGCTAAAAAGAAAAAAAAGAAAAAAAACAAGGCAAAGTGGAAATGCGATTGATGAAAAGAATCATAACTGTGGAGAAGAGGGTAAAAAAAAGAATTGTTGGATCTGATCAGTTCGTGCTGTATGGATATGTATGGAAATATCACATCAAACCCTGTTAATATGTATGATTCCTATATGTTAATAACATAAACAATTATTAGGTCATCATTTTGTTTTAGTGTTTTATGCATGTCAGTAACATAGTAGTTGGAGAATGGGGTTCAAGGGTTCAGAGATCAGACTGTCTAAATCCAAATCCTGACTCTGCCCTTGGTAGGCATATCACCTGGGCAAGTATTTAACCTACTTGATACCTTAAGTTTCTCATCTACCTTGTAGGGTAATTCTGATTAAGTATGCTAATATGTATCAAAAACAGTAATTATAAATATTGGGTACTGTTCATAAACATTAGGTATTATCATATCATGTACATTTCTCTGTCTAATAAATACAACAATGTGACAAGTTGGTAACTAAAAGCTTCTTTGAAAATTAAAGTATATCAGTGTTATATCTGGTTTTAGTAGCCTCCTCTGTAGAAATCATATTTTAGTACATGAAAGATAAGACATAATTCAACACATTGTTACATGAAGAAAGAAAAAATCAAATCATCTTTCTTATACCTGGATGCACCAAGTATGGCAAATTTAAGTGTCAACATCTATTTTATAGATTACTACCAGTTTTCAAGGTTTATGATTGTATAATAAAAATTCATTTCCCAAGAAACTACATAAATGCATTGCCTGTCTTTTAGTACAATGGCTTGACTTATTGCAAACCCAAGTCAAAATTAATTTTTTAGCATTCTATAATGCAGATTCCTCAAATAATAACATGAGATAATAATAATGAAATAGCATGAATTATATAAGAAACTAATTTTAAAATGGGGATTGAATGTGCACAACTGTTTCCAACTTCAAAATAATGTCAATTCGATGACAATCTCTATCTAGGTCCATGCAGGTTGCTTCTCATTCATATCTGCTGGATTTAGAACATTCATCCCAAATATTAAGTCAAAAATTTGTAGGCATGGCAAAAACACTAAGCTCCTGTTAATAATGCATTATGAATAAATCATTTAATCACTTACCTACATATTCTTAACAGATATCTAATTATATTTTGCAGTGGTTTGGATGTTAAATATCCTCTAGAGTTTCATGGATTAAAGGTTTAGTCCCTAGCTACTGGGAGGTGTAGAACCTTTAGCATGTGGAACTATTGGGAAGTCCTTAGGTCAATGAGGGTGTGCTCTGGAAGGAGATTGTAAAACCCTGGTTTCCTTTCTCTTCTTTTTGTTTCCTATCTCCTGATGTTAGCAGTTTACTCCAATATGTATTTATGCCTTGATGTACTGCTCTCACCAGATGCCCAGGGAAAGAGCCCACTCAATGTTGAACTGGAACCATGAGCCAAAATAAACCTTGTCCCTTTATAATCTAATCATCTCAGGCATGTCATTATAGTAACATATAACTGATTAATACCTATGTGGTACTATTTCATAGAGTATTAGCTTTGCAAGAATATGATAGCCAGTGTAAAGCAGAATTGTTTTTGTTGTTTAAACTTTAAAGGGAAAATGTCTGAGATCTTGTATCATAAGAGTCTAGTAAACAAATCGCTTTATTTACTTATTTAATTATAATTCATTGAATATGATGTTTCCATTCTCATTGCACATATAGAAGCACTTCCATTACCATCCATTTGTCCTGTTTTTCCTTATTAAGGTGAGTTAGCCAGAACTGCAAGCTCTGTTTACAGGAATGGACAGATCTTAATTTAATATAAAGCTCTTCCTTTGGGGTCTTGCTAAGATCTCAGTCGTATCTAATTACCAGTGCTCTCTGTTTTAGATGATATTTTGCATTAACAGAAAAGAGAAAGAAAAGCCACTTTTTTTGAAATTTTGTACAAATGAATTTATTGCACCGTGCAGGCACTTGGAAACAAGATGAAGTGACTTATGTCAAGTAGTAAAAATGGACGTGGTAAAGTTCAAAAACTCCAATCAGTAATCTAACTCGTGCATGTAAAAATAAAAGATATCCTGACATAATCGTGATATGTGATTAGCTTATTTCTAACTATAATATACTGAAGTAAACATAATTGATGCATATTTTTTTCATTTATGTAAGTTTTCTTATTTAATATCTTAAAGTCTAGCCAGCCAATAAATATCATTTTGAAACTATAGTGATTATGAATAAAGATTTTATCTTAAATAATTAAATTCTTACCCTGATCGAAGGGTTTTCCTGGACTCCAAGTGCGGAAATAATCATCCTAAGGAGGAAAACAATGTGAATTGAGTGTACATGAGTAATTAAAATGTAAGTATTTATATAAAATCTAAAAATAAAATAGAAAACAGAAGCTGTATACAAACCTCTACTTCCTGTAATGGCAAGCAGCAAATTATAAAAAGAAATAAAATAAAAATAAAAAAAGGAACAAGAGAAAAAGAAGAGTTATCAAAAAGGAACACATCGTTTACAAATTACAGAAAAGTTTCTCACTAAATGTGCTCATTTTAATTGCAAGTCAATGACTACTATAACATTTAAACTATTTTTTTTTGGTTGTCACTTCTAAATATTATAATGCACTAATTTCAATTGCAATTCAATGTGTAATATAACATGCAGATAATTATTGTAAGCTAATAAACTATAAAGTATCTTACCAGTTTCCAATTATACAACTTCATTTCCCACTAGTACAATAGTAAATGGAACCATTAATATAGCAAGGGAAATATCAAGTGATTTTTGCAGTAGCCCACAGAGTATAAATACTTTCTGCAAATCATTCACATGTTAATTGAATATCTAAGGAGTTCATCAAAATGCAATTGGGAAATTGAAAAAAAATGCACACCTAATTAAATCCTGGCTAATGTTTAAATCTTTAATATGGAAAAGAACCGAAGCAATATATTTACTGTACACTTAGTAAAAATAACTGTGCCACACAAAACTAGGGCAATGTACACTAAAAAGGGCAAAACACCAAAGCCAAATGGACTAAACCTATCTTACTTCTTGTCTTCATTACTCTAAAAGCCTTAAGAAAAATAACAGTGCTTCATTCGTACTATTTTTCATTGTAGATTTAAAAATTCATAGTTTAAATTAATATACTGTTTTCACTCATCTGGAATAAAAAGGTGGATCATATCCTGGTGAGGTTAAAAAACTTCCTAGCTTCATACTCTTGGACTCATTCAAGCCATTTTAGCTGAAAAACTACAGAACTTGGTGAATCTAAAAAGGCCAAGCAAATTCTTTGACTCTTTCTCCTGTCCTATTTTTTAATGTTCTCCAGTTTATAATAGAAAGAAAGCACAGATTTTAGTCATTGAAATAAACACCATTCTCTACTTTAAAAAAAAATTAAAGTGTGTTTCCGAACATTTTTTATTACTGTGAATAACTGTTCCCTACTACCTTCTGTATTCCACCCACCTACGTTAAATGAAAGAAAAAAAGAAAAGTAAGTCAGAAGAAATAGCATAAAAACATCTTTGTAGTCTCGTATTTAAGTTAAGATATGGGTTATAATAAGAGTAGGGCAAATGACGGCAATCTAAAACAATATATTTTTCACTAAAGTATCCAAGATTAGATTAAGGGAAGATAATGCCATTGGATAATTAAATAAACATTGATTGTTTAATCTCTTTTAAAAATCTCTATCTAAAAACAATTATAACATGATAGAATTCTTGGAAAACTAAGCTTACAAATTAAATTACTCCACTAAGAGTTCCAGAGCTTAATCTGAGGACCATAACACACTCATGGAATATCGTTTTTTGTTTTGAATTCCATCTTACTGTTTGGAATGACAATTAACATTCATTCCAGCAGGGAGAGGGCTTAGACATCTTTGTCTTTCCTGAAGCCAAACAGAAGCTAGACACAAGCACATGAGTAACAGACCTGAAGATAGGTCAACTCCACCTGAAGTCTTGCTGAATCACTTACGAGCAGCATCACTTTAGGAAAAGTGATGATATAGACTTCAAGCCCTCGTGACTGAAGGGGAAAAAATAATTCCTACTTGAGTGGGGTGCTCTGGGGAATAGTCATAAAATATGTAAAATACCAGCATAATATCTGGCATAGAGGAGTTGTTCACACTTAGTAGATGCTTTGAAGAGCACAGTTCATCTTTGTTAGGGTCTCTGGGCAGAACCATTGAACACAACTATCATAACTGCCGACAAAATCCTGTAGGTTTTCCACTTTGTAAAAACATCCATACATTCCTCTAATGTGAAAGTGCATTTTAAAAGAATGTGATGGTAAAATTTAACCTCAATCACATTTAATTAACTTCCTTCAGAATAACACTATCACATTTGTTTAATATGGGACCACAGTCATACAAAAATCTATAATCAAATGAGAAACAGGAGCCTGATTCTTTTAGTTTTGTCAAGGGCAACATTGAAGCCTGACCATTATATGCAAAAGCAAAGTAGTTAGTCTACTAGGTTATTTTTTGGACATATTCTTTGTGTTCTCACTTCATAGACTTTTTTTTAAATGGTTTCACTTCATTAAATCTTAGGATTTTTGCCAGAGTGAGAAATAAAAGAATTTTTTACATAAGTGTTCATTCAGGCATAATTTCTTTTGTTTCAAAAAGTTTTGTATGAAAATTGGTTGTTCACAGGCTTCAATTTAGATACCAAATAACCAGTTAGAGATTTAGAAAACAACTGAAAGAAATGACCCCAACTGGAGAAATTTAGGTTTTCAACAACTACAATCCAGCCTAAGTGACTTGACAGTCACAGCTGGATTCTTGTTGTTCATATTTAAAATCTTATACTAGTGAACTACGGAGACTATAGAATTTAATATATTTACTATTATATTATACTTTTGCTGATTTCTTTTGCTTGAGGAAACAATGATTGTTAATTTTTCACAAAACATAGTTGGCCTAAGCACATTTGATATGTATACTATTTAAACTGTTTTTCTTTGTATGTTTAGTGATATGTCTTTTTTCTAGTTTTAAATAAAATATATATTTAATGTATTGCACATTTTCTCAACTTTGACATTACTGGTATTTCACACCAAAAATTCCTTGTTTTGATGGGGACAAGGAGACTGTCCTATTTATTATAGGCTGTTTATCAGTATCCTAATCATCTACTCATGAAATACCAGTAGGGATTCTCCCCCTAAGTTGTAACAAACAGAAATTTCAGCAGATATTCCCAAATGTCTTCTAGGGGGAAAATATCACTCATTTGAGGACCACTAGTGTAAAGTTATTTAAAAATACAGAAAAAAAACAATTAATCAAGAGATCCTACAACAGAGGACTGTTACCACTAACAAATGTTTTATAGTATTGAGATCATGTTATCTATTCAATTTCATATCCTTTTTTTATCATTTTGCATTGATATGACTATTTTTTTTTCAAAATATTCAATAGTTACATATAACATGGTGTGGGAGTTACTATCATTTATTTGTGACCTCATGTGTCATAAATAAGATTTAGAGAACAATTGAAAGAAATGCCCCCAACTGTAAAAATTTAGGTTTTAGATAGTTATATCCCAGCCTGAGTGATGTGACAGTCCCAGCTGGATTCTTGTAATTCATTTTTAAAATCTTACACTAGTGAACTATGGAGACTATAGAATTTAATATTCTATATTTAATAATAGATATATATTATTCTATATTTAATATCTGAGGCCTTTGTATTATTTATAATATTTTGCTATTATGAATACAATAAATAAACATTTTATTACATTTTTGTTTTCTTATCAATAGAAAATAAAGTATTTGAGAAAGTGACCAGAAGGAGTAAACAGTATACTCATATGAGAAGAATTAGTTTCCTATTATAGTAACTGGTTATAACTAAGTGAAAAGGGTAAAAATGAGAGGTTTCTACTCAATAATCAATTATTTGGTTCATTTGTATCCACATTAATACTTCCATACTGAGATAAGCTGTCTTATTGTCTAAAGGAATTATGGAGATTGGCATGAAACTAGGTCAGGATTGTTAGGCATCCGCACGGATTTTGATACATGATCAATTGGGAACAGGAGAATCTTGATACCCAAGAGCGCCATTAACGTCTAGAGATGCGAATAAAAATGTAACAATTATGCATCATGTTAACTGTTTTTTATTATGTCATTCAAGCTGCTCCAGTGGCTATGAAGAGCTGTAGGGGGAATAAAATTTTACTGAAGTAAATATTTGATTAGAAATTGCTAAGAAAGCATCAGACGTAAACAGAGACACTATTGGAGTCTACTGGACACAATGTTGTCTTAGATTTTCATAACCACTTACAGTTTGTATTAAGAAACTTCTATAAAGTATGTTTAAGCTGTAGAATGATTACTACATAATCACAAAATGAAACAAAAGATAATATTTTTGAAATAACACTTTGAAAATAAAATGTGTCAAATTGATGATTATCCAATAGTAGCTATTTTTGATACAGCATATACATATTGCAAACAAACCTGTTAATGTGGTTCTAGGTGGAGCATATAATTTCCTCATGTGTGGGTATGTATGTGTGTATGTGTATGTATATATCACAAATATACACATTTATTTACATATATTAAATGTATAGATGTTAATACATAAATAAATCTAGGAACTAAATAAACAGGTTGATTACAGAGATTCATTTCACTATATATAACATTTAAATACTATTGAAATAACATTTTATGATTCATATGAGGCATCCCACAGAGTAGATAAATTTTAACAAATGTAGCTTTGCAAAAGAATTATGTAACAAAAGATTGATAATATTTAAAGATTCTTAAAATACCTTATGTAGGATTCTAGAAACCTAAAAAACTTAGTCTGAAAGACAAAGTAAAGAAATATATTCAGCTATTATACTACCAACTATGTATACTGACACTTTATTATTGTAATGAGCATATTCGCAATAAATTCTCCCATAATATAATGACATCAGCTACATACTACACTGAAAAATAATGTAGTTTCTTATAAACATTGTCATAGTATTTCTTCTAATTTATAGAATCCCACTAATACTGTATTGTTTATTCAGAAGTATTGAGTGATACTTTATATCAAAACTTTTGAATTATATTTCAGGAAACATGCGCTACTTTTTTTTCCTTTTTGCAAAAATGGATACCTTCAAAAGCAAGGATTTTTTTTAATCAGTGATCTCATTAATAGAAAAATTAACTCCAATTGCAAATGAGTTAGCAAGAAGAAAAGTAAAAATTTACAAAAATGAGAGAATGAATAATCAAGGAGATTTGCAGGTGAATTATCTCCATAAAATTTTCAAATTATAGCTTAACCATTTCAATTAATGCATCAGAATGATAAAAATTATAAACAAAAAAAAGACTATAAGATATCAGGGACAAGAGGGAGGTTTGGGGAGTTGAGAAGTCTAGGTTTGAACCCTATATAATCTGATATTTCAACTCTCACAGTTAAGTTTTCTTTACTGAAAATTGAAATGAACTATAACATTCTTTAGGTGTATAAACATTAAATTAGATAATGGATGTCAGGTATCAGTATAGTTTCTAGCTAATTATAAACATTCTAGTAATTTTCACTAATAATTACATTAGAATTGAACATTTTTATTAAACTGATATTATATGAAAATGGAATTTTTAATAAAATATTTGGTGTTTGGAGGAAGATTATTACATATAGACTAAGTTGTAGGAAAACAGCTTTTGGTACTCTCAATGTGACCTTCACCCCCAATTTGTGAAGTCAAGTGTACATAAAGTATCACCTTCTTTGTCTTTCAAAGTCATATCAAATTCTGAGAAATCATTCAGCAACTTGAGTCTGAATATGAATATCAGTCTGTGCTATGCTCATAATTCTCTAGGATTGTCCTCCTCATTCAGGGACTCAGTTTATATTGGACTTTTCATTTGTCCTCTACTCCTATTGAGTACCCTGAATCCAATCCTCTTACCTGTCAAATTTCCCAAGCTTGACCCAATGGACTCTATTTGGTTAAGTCTTACTTCTGAACAATCACTACCACTGCCCAATTCCTTTCTCCACTAGCCCAGAAAAGACAAAATGGGTCCTGGTTTCTAATTCTCCTCATATAGGACATAGTAAACCAGGCAGAGTGTTTCTAGCCTTTAGTCCTCTTCAGGCAGGGAAAGACCGGGCCAGAGGTTTCACAGTAAAAGATCCTGTTTTTTTTCCAAGAAGCAGAATATGGATATTTGGGGAAAATTCTAAGGACAGAAAACTCCTTGATTTTTAAAGTTTCTACAACCAGTATAGTTTTTATTCAAATTTCCAGAATCAAAGAAAAATATAAACAATCTATTATTCTACTTATTGACAAATATTTTTTAATCTTCTCATATGTATCTCATATGTATGCAGAAATAAATATATGATGATTGTGTGCATCTGTGCTGAGTGGGTGGGTGAAGCTTCCCTGGAATTTCTGTATTTTGTGATTATAATTGCCCAAACACTTTTGTACAGAACTTTAGATTTTCCATATGAAAACTACTGTGCTATAATTCAACAGCTCAGCTATATCATGAGGCACTCACTACTAGTTTTTAAGCTACAAAATAGCAGTGGAAATCTGTTTTGTTCTTGATAGGTGTTATATATTATGACAGCCTCATTTACACATGTCACCCTATTGTGGGAAAAAATGGCTACCATAATAGTTTATCCAATAAATTTCACAAAAGACGAAACTCTTCTGTGTAGAAATACTTAACACATGACTTGATCAGAAGATTGAGTAAGTAAAGCTTTATCTGAGTGTAAAGGAATTATCTTTATGAGACAAATTATCTGTTTCAGGCCCCCAAGGGTCACATTTACTTCCCAGTTAGCGCTCACTTTTTTTCCATGTGGTGTCCTAGAATCCAAAAGAACACATTTATAACGCTTTTGTGAACATTTTATTTTTAGATTATATTTTATGCCCCCTGACTCACCACAGACTAAACACATAAATAAAATAAATTTGTGTGGAAAGGATAGTGCCATTGGGACAATTCCTCAATTGTCTCTGAAAATCTATGTAAACTGAGGTAATAATCCCTCTGAATATATGGAGACTATAGACTGGTGGTTCTTATACTGATACGCAAAACCTGTGATCCTTTTACATGAGAGAGAGACAAAAAAAAGAAACTTTGCCTTGATAGATAAAATACTGACATTTGGATATTGGGAATCTTCATCATATCTATAAGGACACTTGTATGTATAAAGGAACAGAAGAACAGTGACTTGAAGTTATTGCTCACTATTCTATACAGAAACTGTTCTAAGCACTTTGTTCCTAGTATCTGTAAGAGGGAAATGATTCTAATATCATGCCCATTCTACAGATTAAAAGTGAAACAAAGAGACATTAAAAAATTTGCAAAAATACATAACTTGTTATAAGTAGAGGTGGGATTTAAACCCCAGAAACATAGTCCAGAATCCATATGCTTAACCTTTCCGTTACATCACACAAGTCATAAACTATAGCCAGTGGGACAGGCCTGTCATTTTATCGGAACAGTCACACCCATTCTTTCACAGACTGGCTAATCTACATGTGGCACTTACCACAGCAGAAACCTGCAAAACTTGAAATACTTTGTTCTTTTACTAACAAGACCTTGTTCTAAACCATTCTACCCCCATTAAAAAAGGCTTATTACAGGCAAGCAAATATTACTTAATATAAACCTTCTCTATTTTCACAGAGGAAAACAATATTATGAGGTGATGTTTAATGTTCTGAATCTATATGATTCAATACTCAAATCTTAGGACCTATACATTTTCCAAGTATTTAATTTCCCTTTTTTTACCATCAGTATATCATCTAGTATTGGACGTAACACAGACATGAATTGAGCATATTTTCAGGACAAGAAATTTGTCATATATATATATATATATCAATCATATGGAACGAAAGAATTTGATTCTACAGATCTTTGTTATACATTATACAAAAATGAGGTATGTGTTGCAAATGTGTATTCTGCAATTTCATGATCCTCAATTTAAAATGAGAATCAAAGGTGAAGTTGAAGTAAAGTGCCTCTTAACTCTAGAAAATTATCTGTAATCCCAGAATACTTCTCTGATTAGTAAATGTACATAACTAATGTATATAACTGCTAAGTTTTGAATCTCTTCTTAATATTAAATAGATCAATATAAGAATGCTAATTGTATAAAATGTAAGTAAAAGTAAATGTATAAATATACAAATATTTAATGCATGACAACTGCTATGGCTAGATAGGAGTTTTCTCCTCAAAGCTCCTGTGTTAATGCCAGAATGTTCAGAGGCAAATCAGTCCATCCTAGATGGACTTGGTTGTAACTGTAGATAGTTAGGGCCCAGCTGGAGGAGGTGGGTCCCCAGGGGTGTGATCTGGAAGGATGCATCTTTCCTGCATCCCTCCTTCTCTATGTTTCCTTGATGTCATAAAGGGAGCAGCTTTCCTCCAATGGGCTTTTGACACATGATAAGCTGTCTCGCCTTGGGCCCAGAGCAATGGAGTTGGGCATCTATGGACTGAGTCTTCTGAAACAATGAGTTCCAAATAAACTTTGCATCCTTCAAGTTGTTCTTGTTTGCTATTTTGGTCACAGCAACCAAAATCAGATTAAAACAAAAACTGGTATTTAGAAAAGGGGTTGGTACTGTGACTCAGCGGACCATGGGTTCAGAAGAATTTGGAGCAGTTTTATAGGAGGAATTTTGAAAAGTTGAGAGATACAAGCTATAAAAGCTTTAGAATGCTGTAAGAGGAGCTTAATGGGCAATTCTAGTGGGAGCTCAGAAAACCACAATGCTAGTAAGAATATGGTCTGCATTCATGAGATTTCAAAGGGAAATGAGAATTGGACTAGAGACCACTCATATTATATTCCAGCAAAGAACTTGTCTACATGTTCTTTGTGTAAAGCAGAACTTAAAAGTAATGGAGTAATTAATCTGGAAGAAGAAATTTCAAGGCAGCATAGCATCCAGATAGTGGCATGGATTTTGCTGGCAGATTTTAACCAAGTTTACTGTGAGAATTTGGAGCAGAAAGCAGAGGTAAATTTTTTAAAAACTTGCAATTTATCCAGAAATGAGCATGTAAAGCTAAGGCCAAGGAAAGTAAACTTGTTAAAGAGATTACAACCCCTAAAGAGTTGCTAAGTACTTTTCACAGAGACACTACCAAAGATGCCTAGAGGCTCTCAGAAATTCGTAAGACCATAACTACTTCACCTGCCAGGGTACAGTAGAAAAAATTTCTTTGAGAAGATACTATGGGGGCACCATACTTGCAAAGGTCAATCTAGGAAGTTTTTCTACCACGTTAAGCCACATAGGCAATCAGAGGCCACTGGAGCCATAATTCTAAGGTGCTTAGGTATAGCACAAGTTGGTAACAAATTTGGTATCATTGATGTGGTTCTGGTTGTGTCATAATGCAGGATGCCAGAGTTAGGAGTTCATGAAAAACATGCAAATTATAGTAGTGCCAAAGTCCCCAAGGGCTTCTCCCAACAGCTTGATGATACATGAATCTGTGAGGGTGAAGTCAAAATTGGAAAGGAGACCCCAGGAATTAAGAAATGCCAGGTACATTAACTTTTTGTGAGAAAAAAAAATGCTAGCTGTGGAGAGAACTAGGTTCAATAAAGCTCATGTGTGCCACAACCAGCAAGACCAAAGGGGCAGGGAAGGCCAAAGGATCAGGGATGCCCAAGCCCTTTGGAAATGACATCTCACAGCCACTAATCCTAGAAGCTATATAGAGAGTTACCAAATCTGTGGTCTTGCATTGGCCGCATCCCTTCTTCATATGCTCCTATTCCTCCATTTTTGAATGGGAATGTTTTCTGTCTGGAAGTATATATTAAATATATATAACTTTCTTTTGATTTTTACAGGAGCTCATAGTCAAAAGTTTGCCTTGAGTCTCAGAAGAGACTTTGGACTTGGGCATGATAGATCTGTTAGGACTATGGGACTTTTGTAACTTGGCAGTGTGAGATGGACTTGAACTTTGAGGGGGCCAGCAGTGAAATGCTATGGTTTGGGTATGTGTTGTCTTTCAAAACTCCTATTGATGCAAGAATATTTAAAGGTAAAATGATCAGATTATGAGAATTGTAATTAATTTAGTCCATCCTAGTTTGAATGGACCGACTGAGTGGTAACTATAGGCAGGTGGGGCATGATTGGAGAAGTTGGGTAACCAGGGTTGTGTTCTAGAAAGGTGTATCTTTCCCAAAGCCTCTACCTCCCTATCTCTGCTTCCTTGCTTGCTTCCATGAGGGGAATAGATTTTCTCCCCTGGACCTTTACCCCATTTTGTGCTGCCTTACATTGTACTCAAAGCAATGGATATGGCCACATACATACTGAGACCTCTAAAGCCATGAGCTTTACCAAATAAACTTTATCTCTTCTAAGTTGTTCTTGTTGGATATTTTGGTCACAGTGACACAAAAACTGAGTAAACCAATTAGCCCCTATATTTAATGAATATGAAGTGCTATTCAAAATATGAACTAAATAGTAAATAAAATATAGAAAAATTGTCATCATAAATGAAAGCAAAATAATATTTATTTTTTGTTTTAGAATGTGAGATCATAATAAATAAAATACATTAGTTATTTCATTACTGAGTCAAGAATGTATTCTACGGCTTCGTTTTTTCCCTCTAGCAGCAAAAATAAACTCTTTAAGCTTCTATACTGGGTGGGTAGTGAGTAAGATATATTTACAGGAGAGCTCTTATTATTTCCCTTTCAGAACTTTATTGTGGTTAATGCCTGTGAATACATTTTTGAGCATATCTATTTTTAGATACAAACTGAAGTTGTTTTGTTCATACTGAGTTTGATTTTTATTTGTAAGACAAATTTTTATCAATTTCACTGCTGCTATTATTTGACTTCTACATGTATGTATAAATTAAGATTCTAATACACAGTTGCTATTGTCTGAAATAATCAGACAATAAAGTAAATGCTACAGTGATTGATAACTTTTAATGAATGTATACTAAGAGAAGGATATATTAAAAAAAGGATAATATGAAAGATAGTTCATTTCGATATAAAATCTTTAAACTAAAGAATGATTTATTCTGATTCTAGAACTTTGCTTTGGGACTATTGTATTTTCTTCCTCTTCTCCACCATATAGACAAACAACTTTCAACTTGAACCTCTGCTCAACTCAAAAGTTTAAGTATAAACTGGGCATAGTGGCACACACCTGTAATCCCAGCAGCTTGAGAGGTTAAGGCAGAAGGATTGCGAGTTCAAAGCCAGCCTCCGTAACAGCGAGGTGCTAAGCAACTCACTGAGACCCTGTTTATAAATAAAATACAAAAAGGGCTGGGGATGTGGCTCAGTGGTCCAGTGCCCCTGAGTTCATTCCCTGGTACCTCCCTCCCCCAAAAAAGGGTTAGTTATATCTTGAAGTTTGTTTCAATATTTAAGCTTCAGTTTCAGATATATTAAAAAAATTGAAATAATAATACTACCAAATTATTCAACTCACTAATTTTTAAGATAGTCCAGTGTATCATAAAGTCAAAGATGAATGTTTCAATCATTATTAAAGGATTATATGAAAGATAGTAGGTAAAAAGTGGTCCCCAGGAATCCACTTGGTTCTCTGTGCACTGGTAGAAGCGGGCTATTTATTACCTTCTTTTAAGAAGTGTATACCAGTTGTCTATAGCTGCATAATAATATCTAGCATCTTGGAAAAACAAACATTTGCCTGAACATCAAACATTTGAGCATTCTGCTGCTTCTATGGCTCTTACAAGACTGAAACTAAGGTGCCCACTAAAAGGTGCCCAAGGGAGGATCATCATCTGATTTTTCACATTTTGGTAGGATTGTGTTCTCACTGACTCTTGGATTGAGGGTTTCAGTTCCTCACTGATTCAGCTCCATTTCCTTGCCACACTGGCCTCTCCCCAGGCAGCTCAAAGTGAGAAAGAATTGGCAAAATAAAGTATGGTCTTTCCCCAAGCTAATTCCAGAATGGCTTGCCATCACTAGTGCATTGGTTTTTTTTTTTTAGAAGGAAGCCACCTAATCCAGCTCAAACTTGGAACAAAAAGGCATGAGTAACAGCATGGGAAGATCACTTGAGGACATCTTAGAGGTTTACAATCAGAGAGGGTAAGCAGACATTCTTCCTCATTTGGCACAAAATACATCATGTTTTTAATTGTCAAAGATTTCAAGGAAAGGAATTCCAAATCTTGCTCATTTCCTTTAATTTTTAAATTCAGTTATCTTCACTGTGTAGGTTTTTACTAAGGGTAAATGCTTCAAAAACTAGTTCTTATAAAAAACCAGTTTCATTTTTCCAATAAACTCCATAATAAGCCTTTTGTATAATATAATAAAATCATTCCTAAAATAAATAAAGTAAAAGCAAAGATATATGACATAAACCCCCAAATTTATTACTACTAGGGTTAATCAATATAAATTTATTTTTTGTCAAGTTCCTATGAAAGACTTTCAAATGCTAACTCTCAATTTCTATACCATTCCACACAGGATTCCAAACTGAAGTGGAGTTTCATTGAACCATTTGGAATTCTTCTGATAAATTGCAATGAATCCAAACAATGATATCACATCTCCAAAAGACTGAAAACATTTTAGCTAGTTTGATAGTTGGGAAATATTTTATTAAATTATCCTTTGTGTATGATTAAAAAGAAAGGTAAAATTATTAATATTCTAGTTCTAAATTGGTTGTGATTTAGGACATGTATTAGTACACTCTTTCTTCTCTTAGTCTACATTCATAAAAAGCTATTAACCACTGTAGCCATGGGACATAAATATGTTTGTAAATTGTAAAGCTTACATTGGAATGAAAACAGCACCAAAAAGAAATAAGATTCTAAGCCAAAGAAAGAGATAAAATAAACCTAAATGCATATTAAGATTATGAAGTAATGAAAGTCAATCTAAAATGCTACATGAGGTATGAATTCAATAATATGACATTTGGGAAAAGACTATCTATAGAGAGAGTGAAATATTAGTGGTTGCCAGGAGTTGAAGAGAGAGGAACGGATGAATGGGCAGAACACAGACACTTTTTAAGGCCAGGAAAATACTGTGTATCACACTATACTGGGAGGTACACTCCATTATATCTTTGTCCAAACACTTAAAATATACAATATCTGCAGTGAACCTTAATATAAACAATCGACTTTGAAGATAAAGGATTCTCAAACTAGGTTTATTAGTCATGGCAAATGTATCACTCTAGGAGGGAATGTTGAGGTACCAGGAGCAGGGAGTTTATGAGGAATCTATGCACCTTCTGCTCAATATTACTGTGAACTTTGAACTGATTGAATAACAAAAGTCTATTAAAATCGTTAAAAATAAATCACAGCAAAATTTTACACCGGTAATATATAGTATTATTCACTTGTATAACTCTATTTATAATAAACTACACAGAAGAGAAATTCTAAATGACACTTGAAGTGCACACAATAGAAGCCAATATAAAAACTGTGCCTTGCATGCCTACTAACAGGCTCCTCCACAATAAACAATGTCCAGAATAAATAAAATTTTAATAGAGCATAAAAGTTTATTTTCATAGGCATACTAATGAGCTAGGATCTGCTTTGCTGAGTTTTTTTTTGTATTATTTCATATAATAGAAAAAATAAATAATTAGGAAGTCAGAACCAACAACAGATACCAGCAACAAAAATTAGAAATATTTTTAAATTAATTTATCTTAATAATAATAATTGATAATTAAAATTTTTGAATTTATATTCTTTTAGAAACATGCAAACAATGATAAATATATCATAGTTAATTCTTCACATAAGAGAAACAAAAATCTGACAGTCTGATATTTTTGTGTAAAACACCTCTATAAATGAATTAATATTTTAAATTGCATTAAAAATATATCAATTGAGAATAAGATTAAAAATAAGAATGTATGTGGATGAATGTTACCAGAAAGCATTCATTTTATTTTATATTTATTAAGACACTAAATAATATGTGTGTCTTAAAAAGTGATACTCTTCTAATATTTAATTTTTTACTAGAAAAGATAAGTTTGGGAAGGAAAACAATTCTCCTATACATGCATATTCATATTAATATTAATATTAGTCCACTTTTCACAATTTTTCAGGTGCATTGCTTACTTTGCACTGTCTTCTCATCAGTAGAAACACACACACACATACACGCATACACACACAGACACACATAGGCTATAGTCAAAAAGCTATAGCCTAAATTAGGTGTGCACAAATGGAACTCATAAGGAAATGAGATATTCTCATCTAATTGCATCTAGTAGCTAAAGTTACCAGAACATTTTTAAGATAATTATTTTCTTTAAAATAATCTTGTGTACAAAAAGCCAACATCTATACTACATGTGTTTTAAGCTTATAAAACAAGAATACACCCTACTTTATAGAAATTATAATGTGTTTTTTCCCTTTCATTCATATATATATATATATAGAAATGGGGATCACTGCCAATGTTTAGTATATACTGTTTGGTTTGATTGGTGCTCTGTACTCCTCATTTTCATATTCATACAACCCAAAGTGGGATATGATTTGACTATTATGGAATAAAATATTAATATTAGTAACTATTTTATATATTATATTTTTATATAATATTTGATATATTATATAAATATATAATTATATATATTTATATAATATTTAATATATTATATATTGTTTCATTATTTATTGCACTTCATGATTATAGGTGAGCTCATTTAGAAAAAGAAGAGTAGAAAAATGGAGAAGAGATCGATGGATTAAAGAAAGGAAGGACTGATGAAAAGGAGGGCAGAGGAAAGAAAGGATGGTCTTTAACTTAACAAACATTCATTTAAAATATTTATATTCCAGGCACCATGGTAGCATTTATCCACTAGCACATGAAAATACATAGGCATAATCTTTGTTCTCTATAGAGAGATGATAATGGTAGCAACATAACATAGCTACACAGGAAGTGTTAAATTACATAAAAAGTGTTAAAACTGCTTCACCTTGGTATGATCAAGGTCACAGTATAGGCCATAGGAGCTGTAGCTTGAAAATTGGCAAGTTATGACCTTTCATGCAGACATCCTAGCAAATTAAAAGGCAAATGAAAGAAAATACAATGGGAGCTCAGTATGTGACATAATCAAGTAACTACAGAGGCTGAATCACTTGATCTCAAGTGTGTGTGTGCACACTCATGTGCATGAGGGTGCGCATGCATGAGTGTAGGGAATCAAGAGAATTGGGACAGAATGAAGATGGAAGTGGATGGGTGATAGCGTGACAGGGAAGGTGGCTAGGCAGAGACAGATAGGAAAACTCATTGTATTCGCTCCTGCAAGATTTATTTTTTTCTTTGTTTCCACATTCAAAGTAAATGTATGTTTTAAGGCTGCTGTATGGTTAGTAGAAAAATCAGCATATTAACTTATTTTCATGAATTGTTAATACCTACCCCCAGAGTCTAGGTGTTAAGTTATCAGGGAATAATAACAATCACAACTCCTAATATAGTGCTTAACATATCCAGGCACTCTTTAAATATTGCAATCACCCTGTAATTTATGTATTATCCTTTACTTCAATTTACAGATAAGAAAAATTCTACTGACCTGGTCTGATATCCTGGTCTATCAGACTGAATTTAAACCCAAACAATCTGCTTTTGCAGTTAGCTCTCTTAACTATTATAACATGTTTCATTTTTAGAAGTTTTACTTTTATTTGTTGACTTTCAAGCATATGTAGCAATATGCTATGAAAATTAATTTAGAACCTCCAACCTAAATTACTATTACTTGTTGATTTACTTAGCAAATATTTGTTGTCTAATATGTTTTATTTCTAAGAAAATTGTTAAGCTCAGTGATAAGACAGTATCTTTGTCTTTCTGGAGCTCAGAGTCTACCTGTACCTCTAAGGCTATGTACACAATACACTTCCATAAAATATTTATTAATAATGAATAGATTCTCTAATCACAGAGGAGGTCTCTTTGTTTTATAAATTTTGTCTAGTATGATATTTACATTTCATTCTTTACTTCTCCAAATGGCATTTAGACAAATGTAAACAAGTAAAGAAGAAAATCTCCCCTAGTGTTACTATAGCATACACACATAAATTTTAGATGCAGGCTCAAAGATACTGTCAAACATAAAAATGAAATATCTATGGATGTCTGAAGTGCACTTTTGAAAACATAGAACTGAATCTTGTCTTTTTCCTTTACAAAATGTGCTAGTTTTCTAAACTTTCAAAACTATTAATGACTTTTCAAAGCTTCCCACAAAATTGTTTTGTCAGTATCCATTCATGAGGAACGACCTACATCCCTTGGTAGAACCTAATTTATGCTCCTTGCTGTGTTTTCTTTGAACATTCCTGGATTTAATTATCTGGAATAAACTGTTCCTCTTGACAAGAAATACTTTTTCTCAGTTTTATTCCATGTCTATAGACATTTAGAGTCAAGACCCAATAGAAGTCACGAAAATCTTTATAGACTAAATATACCAAGAATATAAATGTCCATGGAGCATAGTGAAAGGGTCATTTCCTTAGTTTTAATCAGTGATTAGATGCAAAGAACACATAAGAAAGAAAAAAATCAAATGTAATAGCCAATTTCTCTCTGAATGTGTGATTAATATTGTCAGTCAATTGAATCTTGTAAGCAGTTCAGAATGTTGTTAATTATAGTCCAGGGGAAAGCAAATTCAATATGAAACACTTTAAGCAAAAGTAAATGGGATTTTATGGTGCTGGCAACTGTAATGTGTTTTGAGCAGTACTGAGCTATCTCATACATTAGCATAGTTGTTTATGGACTTAGTGATGTGATATTTAAAATGTACTCTAATGTGGGTATTAAATTAGATCAGAACTGTGTTTACCACCTTCAGGTTGGGAGGCCATATGTGCTATAAAGATAAAAGGATTTAGACAGTTGAGAAAGCTTTAAGTACAGGTTTTTTTTTTTTTTTTTAATCCCTATGATGAAGAATACAAGAGAATCTGTGATCTCTGGGGAGCAGGCAATCTCTCACCACAGTGTTCTTGCAAAATGGCTTACAATGCTTTGTTGTGAATGTTCTCCACTACAAATATTTTGCAGACCTGCCTATTTTTTTCATGGTTTTTGGCCTTACATATATTTTCCACTAATAGTCAACTGCTTCCTCTTTAAGACATACCACATTCTAAAGAAAGGGAATTGGTAACTTCCCATCAGCCTTGTTGTATTGCACTAGCAGTGGAGAAAGTGGAAAAGTCTAAGGAGTTCAGGTGTCATGGGAATGCCACATGCAAATGAGTTTCCAGTCTTTCTAATATTTGTTAGTTGAATGTATCAACTTTTTCCCTAAGAATCAATAAAAATAATGTTGAATAGTATTAGACCCTCAGTAATGGGTCTAACACTATTAGATGTTCCTCCCATCTCAGCCCCAAAGGCAAATGTAAAGGGATAATTTAAGAACACAGGTCATTGTTAGAAAGAAGACCCTAGGGGTAATATCTAGGTAGAGTTTTAGGACATCTACAAGGCAGCTTAAGACACTGAACTAAGAGTGAGATTTGGAAGAGTAGGTGAGAAGACATAAACTTACCTGCTATGTAATTTTGCTTCAAGTTTTGGTAATAAAGCCACAAGATCTAGCTTTACCAGTGTGACACTGAAAGCCAAAGAGCACCATGGATTATCTGTTGACAGGGAGGATAGCTGGTAGCACGTGCATCAGAAATCATAAACAGACTTGGAGATTGCTTCACTCTACACCAACTTCTCATCTTGTCTTGATGTTGATCTCCTGTACTCCAGGGAAATGCTTCTGCAATATCCCTTTTATAAATCCCTGCTGCTGCTGCTCCTCCTGGCTTATCAGAAAATCTAGAAACACTATAGACATAGGACAACCTTCTAACTCTACTATTAACTGGGGAAGGTTATTGAAAAAAGCCATGTACCCTTAACTTCAATTTATTCAACAAAACCCCTGTGGATTATATCACCTTTACAGGGATCCACAGATATTAATATACAGAACATGTAAATACACCATGCAAAGTTTCTGGCCATTAACAAACTCTCAGCAAATAAAACTTTGTGGCCTTCTGTTTTTACTATCAAACAATGTTAAAGGAAACTATGTCTTCTCCAAACAACTCAGAAGTCTCAGACTGGAGGATCACAAGTTTGAGAGCAGCCTTGGCAACTTAACAAGACACTGTCTCAAAAGAAAAGACAGAGGGGGCATGGGATGAGTGGAGGAACTTTGGATGGGGCAAAGGGGAGAAGGCATAGGTGTAGGGAAAATGGTGGAATGAGACAGACATCTTTGCCCTAAGTACATGTATGATTGCAGGAATGGTGTGACCCTATTTGGGGTACAACTAGAGAAGTAAAAACTGGTGCTTCATCTGTGGACAACGAATTGAAGAGCTTTCTGCTGTCATGTATAACTGATTAGAGCAAATAAATAAATTTTTAAAAATAAATTAAATAAAAAAAATTATTGGTACAAATAAAAGAAGAAGGAAAGAAAAAGGGCTGGGGATATAGCTTAATGGCAGAGTGCCCCTGGATTCAATCCCTAATACTGCAAAAAAAAAAAAAAAAAGTCAGTGCTCTCTTTTTCATATTTTCAGAAATCCAACTCTTCATTCATTCTTCCTTTCTTTAACTTCCTCACTTTCCATATAACTATAGTTTGACATATTAACGCAGATTATGTTAACATCCTGTGAACATGGAAAGAAGGCAACATCGGTGAGTCATTTAGACACCCAACACACAGACACAAAAGAAATGCAGAAAAACAAAATCAAATGCAGATAGAAAGGTTCTTTCACAATTAGTTCAAGGCCTGTCAATTTGTCTTCCTCCAGAGACTCTGAAAAGGAAATGTGTACAGTACTAAAGATATGACTGTAGGAATGCACTGAGATCCTTGAGAAAGAGAGAGGCATCGACAGGGTCAAAGAGGCAGATAAAGAAAATATATAGTTAATAGTAAGTTGTGAAGGAAAAAATATGTTGCAGGATGGACAGAGCAGTGGAGTTAGAGAAAGTACAGTACTAAATCTTATTAAAAGATAGAAGAAAAACAACAAGTGGCTCAGCGGTGTCCCAAATCCTAAAGCACTTTCCAGTTCTAACTTCCTAATGTGAAGTACTTTATAAAACATTACCCTGAACTCCACATGCGTTCTCACATTCCATGGCTAACTAATACTTATGGCATTAATTACCTGAATGAATTTCCATCCTAAAAACAAAGTCTACCAGGTGCCGTGGTACAGGCCTAAATAAGCTAAGACAGGAGGATCTCAAATTCAAGGCCAGCTTCAGCAATTTTGCAAGGCCCTAAGCAATTTAATGTGAACCTGTCTCAAAATAAAAAAAAATATATATATATATATAAAGGGCTGGGATTGTGGCTTAATGGTAAAGTGCCACTGAGTTCAATCATAATCCCTCCTTCCACAGTGAAAAAAAAAAAGTCTAATAGAAAACACCAAGTAGATAGTAAATTACTTTTAAATATTTAGATGTGGATTGTTTGAAGAACATGTTTGTAACTTAGCTTTTTTTATGAAGCCTGGGGTTGAATTGACACTTGAAATCCCCTAAATGGGAATCTACATTAAAGAGACAGTTATAAAGTCCTTGCAGATGTTCTCATAAAAATCTACACATGGTAACTCATTGATTGGGGTTTGATATTTTTTGTGGTAGGATGAAAAGTGCATAGTCGCAGCAAACTTGTACATTTTGTTTGGTTCTGTGTCATCACATTTCACAGATAAAACTAGGCAATATGACCAGAAGGTTAGCTGCTCTTGCTTTTACAGTTCTGAACACTCTAGTTGATATGCCAAAACTGGCCCTCTGCTTGTTTGTAAATAAAATTGTCTTTGAATACAGCTTATTTGTTTTCAAACTTCTGTGGCTGCTTTGTGGACTTTGACAGCAAAGTTTCATAATTGTTTTAGAAATTATTTGATCCACAAAACCTGATATATTTACTGTCTGACCCTTTAAAGGAAGTTTTCTGAGCACAGCCTTATACATCTTTGGCTTGTTGGGAGGGAGTTCGTGCTAAGGACTAAGAAAGCAAAGGCATTGGATGTAAGGGCAGGTTTTAGTGTTAGTAGACAGAGGTTTCCATAAGAGGAGGTTATATGACTGTTTTATGGGTTTTTGTTTGTTTGTTTGTTTTTGGTTTTCTACAATGAATTTAGGCAGAACCTTGCAGAATATGGACTAAGAATATCTTGTTCTCACCTCTTGGTGAGGGTGTGAAAACAGGGACCTAAAGCCTCTGCTATTCAGATTTTAACAGTCATCACACCAAAACCCAAAGAGTATCAAGCCAGAAGTTCTTCCCAGAAAAAGAAAGAGAAAACAACTAAAAGGGAGAGAGGAAATGATGGAGATAGGAAAGAAGGGCATCCTGACAACTGAACTGAGGTGACTCCACCATTCAGTCTCAATGTAGTGTCACACCATCTGATTCACAGCTAAGCCATATGTTCTCCTGTCGGATATTAATCATGTCACAGAATATTCACTCCAGACGGTGTCACTGTAAAAACTACAAACCACTCACCAGTCCACTTTTTCGCTAAATGAATGACTGTTACTTCTGTACTGACTACACTTTGTTGTAGCTCTAGACTGTTCTATACATAGATCTGTGGAGATGTCCAAACATGGAATTGCCTCCACTTTCTGTCAAAACCCAGCCCGTAGCTAACCTTCACCTCCTTAGTCAGCCTAAAATTACCCAACTGTATCAGCTCTTCATTGTATCCATCTCACTGTTCCTCATGGTATGTGTCCTCCTTTGTTGTAATAGGAAACAAAATTTGTTCCATCATCAGTGTCCCTAGTGGCACCTGGATGGAGTACAATGGCATTTCATTTCCCAGAATGTTAATCTAAAATAGACCCATGTATACAACCTGTTCTCCACATACAGACTACCAAACTCTGAGAAGTACTATTTTGCCACTTTGTTTAGACAACAAAGCACAGCCCTTCAGTTCAGGTTAACTTTATACTTATATTCGGGGTAAGCCTAGTTTAGGACTTTTGCTAGTAAAATTGTCACTTGAAAAGTTCTGATCAAACTGAGTTTTACAATTCAGCATAGTACCAAGGCTGCAGTAATATGTCATTGATAAAATTTGTATTAATATTAATTTCATATGGATAATAATAACAAAGATGGTTATAAAGACTTATGTAAATTGTTAGTTTTGTTTATATTTCCTGCATAGCAAGCATTATAATATTGATGGAGAAATTAGTTTCTTTGGCTGCAGGACATCAAACCTAAATTGCTATGTTATATTCTTTTTGCTAAGATCACTAAATACTGACACATTTCCTGAGTAGGATAGCTGTCAGTTTTTCACTAATATGAAATGTTAGTAAATTGGGTGATGATATAAAAGACAGCCATGTGTTTTCAAGGTTACTTAAAATGCGGGAAATAAATCCTCAAATGGAATATTTGGAACTTAGAAAGTCTATCAAATTTCATGGCTAATAATAATGTTTTTGACGTGTGGATAAGAATACTTGATATAATACCTTCAAATTTTTGGTTATATATTAAAAGATTTTCAAAAGATAGGTTATAATTATCTGAATATGCTGGAAATTAGGACCTCTATCAGCCTCCAAATGGGAAAGACAATGGATCTACCATAAGAAATTATTCATGTTTTTCTTCCCCTATCATTTCCTTTGGTTTTTATTCCAGCTTCTCTGTAATATCTTTCTCTTTAATATTGTTCTTTGTTTCATGTATTTCCCCCTAAGAATCAGCCTACCAATGGTACTCACTGCACAGGCCTAAGGCTAACACACTGATGTCAACTGAAATCTGGATAGAACTTGCACAGTCCAGAAACATTATCTTGACAGTTGCTTCTGCAACCACCCTTACTTGTCTGGACAGTGTAGCTGAAAATCTTATAATGATGATTAGTCTGCATTTGGTCCTGAAACTATCCTGGATTTTCTTTCATAGAAAATAAGATGCTGAGAGTGATGGAGCTTAGATGTCTAAGGATCCCACCTTCCTGATACTTCTCTTTACGTCTTAGTGACTTTTGGTAAGGTTTAAAATGGAAGTAAACAAAAATCAAACATTTATAGTTGATAGTAAATTTGGAGTTTTAAAATTTTGATTGTTAAAATTTACACAATAAAATGTTAAATTATGTGACCGTATCAGGTGTAAATATATCAATAATGAAAATGAACATATATAGGAGGCTATGGCCTAACAAATGTCTTGTAGATACAAACAGCATCTGGAAATTTAATTCAAATGTGAAAGTCCTTATTAGTTAAAGAATCCATTTTTACTCTTCACCTCATCCCTGCTTTTGTCCATGGGGATCTGGTGTGATGAGTTCACTTGACTGAGGGTTTATATGAGCCAACCATCTGACATGGTTAGCGGTGACCTCAATAAAAACTCCAATGTCATCTAGTTCAGGCAAGCAAAATGTCAAAATCAAAGAAAGTAATAACCCCAGTTCCTTGTTCCCTGGTATGATTATAGAATCCAGAGAAAACAAAAATGTTCTCTAAGGAATGATGGCAGGGATTTAAGATGCTTATTGTAGGACAAAGGGAAGGAGAGAGAAAAACCAAAAAACCAAAGATATTTTGATTTGTAAATTGCTTATCAAACTATACAGGATGCTGTAAATCACCTAAAAAACTCATATGAGTGTTAAGAAGCTAAAGTTAAATTTAGCTCGGGATGTCTACCTCTAGTTTCAATATTCGTTTTCATGACCATGTCCAAAAGATCGTGAGTATGGTGATTTTTAAAATATTTCATGCCTCAGTTAATAGTGATTTAACTCAAGTCAACTATTTAATTGCTATGTATGATAATTTCTCATTTGCCAAAAAGTTTTATAGTCAATTTTCTAGATTAGCGTGGCTCTTAAATGCAATATTTTATGTAAAATTCCAATAACTATGCCTGCCATTGAGTAGAGCTTTTAAATTACTAGTTTTTGATGATGATAGTGATGATGGTGATGGTAATCATGATAATAATGGTGATAACTGTCACCATATGAGTAGATGCACCAGAACTAGGACTTTTAAGAAGTTATCTTTAGCTATATTGGTTTAATATGGTCAAAATTTTGTAAGCTTTTAGATAAGCATATTATCTTGGTTACAATCCTGAAAATGTAGATTTTATGACATATTCAGGGGGGTTCATTTTTTATTTCACTGGAAGAGAGAAATATGGTGAAACTTATGCTTGGCAAAGAGAAATCTAGTGGTATGATGGAGTTTGTGTCACATGTAAAATAAGACAGCCATTTCATATGCATACTCTTAAGAATAAACTGGATTTTCATGCTGTGCTTCTCTGGGTTTATGCAATGTCTTCCTTCACCATTTCTACTTATGGAAAAATTATTCATTTACTTTAAGCCTTATACAAATGGCAACCCCTTTGGCAAGATGTTAAGTGTGTATCATCTTAAAGAGAACTGGCATAGTTGTACCAGGAAAAAGAAAAAAAAAAAGCTACATTTCTTTTTGATATAGATACACAGGTAAAACATAACATGTTACACATTGTAGGTACTTAATAATAAATGTTCATTGTTGGAGGAAAAAAAAAACAACCCTATTACAATGGTGATAGAATAGGTTATTTGACATCCTTGAATAAAAGGAAGTAAATTCTCATTGAAAAGGTTTTTTTTTTGTTGTTTTTTTTTTTTTTACATTTCTTCATTAAGATACTAAGTGATTATCTCATTTTATTACTTCTTCTTTAGCAAATATACTATTTATATGTTATAAAATGAAATTATTTTATAGTAAAGCAGTAAAATTGATACTGAGTTTATTTATTCTAACATTTCTGACAATCTGTAGGAAATATACCATAATAACTCATCAGAAGAGATTAATTTCAATACTTGTTTTGTTATTGCAAAGTGTGCTTCATCATTAATTTTATCATAGTTTCATATAATGAAATTCATATACTGAAGAGAGATTTACTGCTGTGGTTTGAAACTTCTCTCCTGAATTTATGCTGAAATTGACTGGCATGGGGATTTTAAGAGATGGAACATACAGGAGTTGATTAACTCAGAAGGGCTCCTCCTTTATCAATGGATTGCTGTAGGAAGGGAGGGTGGGTTAGTTATTGAAGGACCAACTGCATGAAAGTGAACTCTCTCTCCACTTCCTCCCACCCTCTGTCTCTTCAGTGTTCCTTGCCTCTCTGTCATGTTGTGACACAGCAAAAAATCTCTCACTAGATCTACCCCTTGAATCTTAGACATCCCAGCCTCTAACACCAGGAGCCAAATAAACTTGTGTTGGTTGTGCTTTACCCAGTTTATAATATTCTTCCATATCTGCAGAAAATGGAATGAAACAAACTCTCTCATAACTGAGGATCAATAAATCAGGCATAACAGAAGTTAAAAAAAAGCAATGTCAATAACAGAAGTTCAAGTTGTTTTTTATTTGTTATCCTTTTATGTGTAAAGCTGACAGGCTTTGGCATCAGACCAGTCTGAGTATGGCTCTGTGACTTGAGGAGTTCTGTGACTTGCAGAAAGTGGCCTTAAAATTAGATTTGATATGCTTACACATATTCAAGGAGAATAACAATAATGTTTATTTTACATAAAAATGCTAATTTTATGAGTCAATTGTCTTGTATTTTTCCAAACAATGGAAATATTATTAACCACTGTCACTCTTTTCTCTCTTATTCCGATGGAACTATCCACTTTCCACATTGTATTAGTCATCAACCATATTGTACAAACACTCAGTTTACTCCACTAAATATAAAACTTCCTTAAAATCTGCAAGTAGGTTTCATTATTTTTGCAGTATCCACTAGCACTATCTCATACGCAAAATAAGTTGATTCAGTAATATTTGATTATTGAATTATCGATAGCACGTATGAAATTGCTCCAGTGTGGCATTTTTCTCACCAACCTCATCAGTTTATAGGCATAACTACGACTGATGATTAATAATAAATATAAATTTGTAGTTGATATAAACCAGATCTCAATGATGATTTGAAAAAGGACAAAAATAGTTTGTCCTATCTAAATATAAAGTATCTAGAAAAGAAATATTTCTTTAACCAAATCATCTCATTGCACCTCGTTTTATTTATTATTTATATAATGCTTACTCCGTACCAAGCAATGTTTGAATTACAAGATTTTTAACTTTAATAATCAGAATGCATCTAGAAAGTATAGGTATTATGATAATTTTCATTTTATTGATGAGAAATTCACAACATAGAGATTAAATGAATAGCATGCTCAAGGTCCCAAGCTTATTCATTTCAAAGTGAGAATTTAAAAGCAGGCAGTGATTTTCAGTTTCTGCTTCTTTAAACACTAGCTACAGTATTTAAAAAACAGTGTCATCACTACCCTCTTGAAATATGGATTGTAATTCTTCTAATGTCTGATATATATATATATATATATATATATATATATATATATATATATATATATATAGATAGAGATAGATATAGATATAGATAGATATAGATAGATAGATATAGATATAGATATAGATATATAGATAGATTACTGATGGGATGGATAGATAGATAGATAGATAGATAGATAGATAGATAGATAGATAGATTACTGATGGGAAAATTTGCCTTTAGTTAGCACCAATGGCAACAGAATATATGTCATCTACAAATCTTATTCCAAGGTTATGGGTTCCCATTTTGCTTAGGTGCTTCAGCAAATCTTACTTCATTTCAACACAAGATCCATGCTGGGAATCATTCAGAATCATTTAAAAATGTTCAACAGTGAGTCCATGCTATCTTAGATTGCTCCTGCAGCAAATCACCCAAGTTATCGACTTTATTTGAAGTTATCATATATAAAGTCAGCACTATTACCAACATAGAATAAACTTCATTTTCTCATATTTCACTTACTTTCCATATACAAGGGAGCTAAGATAAACTATCAGGATAGGATTCTGGTACACACTGCTTCAAAAAATTGCTTGCTTGTAATCTAAATAAAAAGACTTCTGCTTTGGGTTATCACAGATGTACTTAATAAAATCAGTGAAGTGAAACAGATTTCTTTTCATTGTTGTTTTTCATGAAAACAAGAAAAGATAGTACCAAACAAAATTTGATTATATATGCCACCAATACACTAAAACTGAGGAAATTAATGAATCATGTTATGCAGGAAAAAAAAAAAGAGAGATTTTTCCAGAAGGAACTTCTTAGAAGCAAAAAGAAAGATGATTCCTGTCTAACATTTCCCTTAGGATGAGATACAACAGTGCCATAGAGATGCAGGAAGAAAAATCAACACACCATGGATGCCTTGAGGCATTTGTGACCTTTCACTTACAACAGAAATGCCTGAAGGACATGCTGCATATAAATTTATTATAATCTTCTGGGCCCAATTCTCTTGCAATTTCATCTGGGTTGTCCAGGCATGGCTTTTCCTAAGGATGTGTTTAGGCCTATTGACTCTATCTCATTTTTTAAATTTAATTTTCTAATATTTAATTACAAACTTTTTTTCTAATTCCTTTAGCCCCTGTCCTAATATGAAAGTTATACAGTCTTTCTTCTGTGATAGGTTCTTTGAAAGCTTACATATTTTTGAACAGTCTAAAGTGAGGTCATTAACTATTCAGCCCAAAATACACTCTTAGAGTGTACTTGGTGATATTTAAACCCACAAATTACATTTTAAAAATATACAATGACATATATAGGTTTTCAATTAAAATCCATTTTATTGGGGTCTAATTTGTATATGTCATTCACAATCTTTTAGGTGTGCAAAGGCATCAGTTTTTTCAAATGTATATAACTCATGAAATGCTACCTCAATCACAATGTAGAATATTGCACCACCTGCAAAAGCTCTGCATGTCCCTTTATAGTCGATCCTCTTCCCCAGGTCTCACTGATCACGGAACTACTTTTATCTTTTACAAGTGTTATATAAATAGAATCAGAGGGCATATAGCTTTTTCAATCCTGGCTTCTTTCCTTAGCATAATACTTTTAAGGGCTCAGAAGATAGCTCAGAAGTAGAACACTTGCCTAGCATGTGCCTGGCCCTGAATTCTGTACCCAGCACTAAAAAAAAGAATATTTTTAATACTGTTAGGATTAATCTATATTGATATATGTGCCATTAGTCTCTTTTAGGGCTGAGTAATATTCAGTTGCATACATGAATGGCAATTTGTGTATCAATTCAATAGCTTCAGGACTTTGGATAAGTTTATGCATTGGGTAATTAATTATGAATAAAGGTGCTATGCATATTTACAGCATGCTTTTGTGTTGAAATATTTCTCTTGGATAAATTCTTAGGTATAAGAATTATAGATGCTCTGAATTCTCATAAACACATGGTATTATCCTTTTTTAACTCTTTATTTTGTCAGTTCTTATAATGCATACTGTTATTTAATTTTGGTTTTGATTTGTATTAACACAATGATTAATGATTTTAGTCAGATTTTCATGTGTTTATTTGCATTGATAGTCCCTCTTTGATAAAGTCTAAATGTTTTTTATCTATAATGTTTTTAATTTCTGTGGTACTAGAAGTAGAGAGAAATACTTTAAAATTACTTTGCTTATCTTCTGTTTCAAGTACAATTGAGTGTTTAAAAGTCCAAAAGACCATCACCATTAATTAGCATTACATTGTTTCAACAAGTAATATAGATCTAAATAATGCAAAGTTTCAAAGTAGAAATGAAACTGCATATCACACATCAGGAAGGAATGTATTTAAAACTTTAACAATTAAAGAAAATCAGCTAGTTATAATCACATAAAATGCATACAAATTACTGCATACTTTGCCACATAAGAAAAGAGCTTGACAAGTAAAAACAATGTTTCAAGTATTTCACACTAATATGCTTCAAATTCTCCCCTTAGGAGTGACCCTGGAGACTCTCTGAACTTCCTGGGATTAGATGTCCAATAAAAAGCAATATAGTATGATCCATTGATATTAAGTGTCTTATGAAATATGTAAAGATCTAAGTAATGTAAAAATAGTATACTATTGAAGATGAACTCATTACAAGCACTAATCAAATATTAAATTACTATTTCTAATCAAATATTAAATAGTTGTAGGATGAGAGCTTTTGGAGACATGCATGGAATTACGCCACTAAAATTATCAATAATGTAACAAGGATATTTATATTCACTCTTTGAAAATGGTGATTGTGGCTACCTCACAAGTATTTTAAAAATATAGTCACATTCGAGACTGAATATTAATATTTATATATTACTACTATTCTCTTCATTCACATAAAAACGGATGAAATTGGAGACTAACATGCTAAGTGAAATAAGCCAATCCCCCAATACCAAAGGTGGAATGTTTTCTCTAACATGTGAATGCTAGCTCACAATAAATGGGGTGGGATGGGAAGAACAGAAGTAATTTGGATTAGACAAAGGGAAACGATGGGAAAGGAGAGAGAATGGGAATAGGAAAGACAGTAGAATGTATCAGACATTTTGCATATATTATTATATGACCAATGTAATTCTACATTATGTACAACCAGAATAATAAGTTATACTCCACATATGTATAATATATCAAAACAAATTCTACTATCATATACAAATGAATAAATAATAAAAAATAAAAATGAATTAAACTACTAAAAATAAAATAAAATTATGTTCTGACTTTTGGAATTATGTTTAATAATACTTAATGCATAGTTAATGTGAATTAATTAGGAGGAGAAACCTAAAATAAAATGCACACAGTAACAAATTTGGAAATTACTGTTTTCACTTTATATTGTAAGCCTAAAGAATTTTTAAAAAGTACGTAAAAACATACATATATAAATAATTTAATACTTATATGAAAATTACTACTCTCTCACTAGGATATAATTCTGCTTAAGAGCAGTGGACACAATATTTTGGGGGTCATATGCAGTGTTGCCATCAGAAAAAATTCACATTCTCATGAGTAGTAAAAAATAATATAACAACCCTAATTTGTGTAATGTTGTGGGCAAATAATAATGAAATCCTAAATAATACAATGAAAATAGTCCATCTATTCATTTCTCTCTACTCATTTACTAAGCCCTTATTATGTGAAGTACATAATTAACCCCTTATATGAAGTACAAACAGTGCTCTATATTTGCTGAATGATATTAAAAATGAAAATATGTTTTTCTCTTTAATTAAAATAGTAAACCTGAAAGAGGAAGGATGGATGCTAAACATAAGACTAAAAAGAGTAAGAGTGAACTTGGGAATAAAATAGAGAAATATTTCTACAAAAAGTTAGTGAGAATGATTAGAAATTTTATCTTATCCTGTTATAGTAAACATTTATTGAACACTAAGTATGTGCTGTGAACTTTTATAATTAACATAGATTAACATGCACATGCCCACAAGAAACATAGGTAGACTGAGAGGTATTTTTTCATAAAATAGATGATTGCTAGATATACTATAAGAAGTGTACATTAAAAATATTACTGAATTGCAAAAAATTCCAAAGGCAAACACGCACACATACAATGTTAAAGTAATTCATTTTAAGAAATTGGGCTACTATGGAAGAAATGACAAGTATTAATAACACAGTTCAGAATTTGGTCACATATGCAATTCCATTACTAACCTGGTGGTACTTAAAAATGGTCTTTTTGTTATTTTAATACTCTTCTCACTTTATTTTAACTAATTTACATAAACAGCTTCATAAAAGTTTATTTATCTATCATTCTTAAAAGACTGAGCAATTTTACATGGTTCAAATATAGTAACTTCAATATATCAAAATCAGCTAATGTGTTTTGTTTGTATGTCCACAATGTAGAATTCATTATTAACTGCCTAGTATTGAGAACAAAATCTATATGATGCATAAGTGATGCTTTAACATAAAAAGATATTGATTTCCAGAGCTTGTCCCCATTTTCATTACCATTTGGAAAGTCAAGAAATAATTTCATGCATGTGCCCATTTTTTTTTAAATTGTATTCAATGTGTATTAAGCAACTATTGGGTCTAGACCCTTTTCTAGTTTATAGGTATGCATCATGTAACAAGATATACAGTAGGACTTGAACTTCATTGGGGATGAGATAGGTTGCAAAAATTTTAATTCAGAAACTACAGTATGATATTAGGCACATATTATAATGCAATGAATACCATGAAAAAAAAAGATAGCAAGGTAAGGGGAGGATGGGAATACTAAAAGAACTACAGTTGTCTAAGGACAACAGAAATTCACCTATGTTGTAAGGTATGAGATCACCGACTTAGAATCTATTTTCAATGTTTAGCCAAAATTTTTATATTCTGGAAGGCCAGTTGGTATCAGTTAAGACAAAGTGGCCACAGAGAGCCCAATTACAAATTGTGTAAGTATGTTTCTGACGTAAAGCATAATTATAAATCTAAAATTCAAGATTGAATCTATTCTAACCACTCATTCTATTCTAACCCGTCAAACCTCCGCAAAATATGTTTTAAATGAGCAATTAAAATTCATTGCCTCAGATGCACAGATAGTAGAAAAATTTGAAGATATGTATGATACATTAGAAAAACAGTACAAATGAAAATTTTAAAAAATGTTCTTAGAAGGCTTGATTATCTATAGGGAAGAGTAGGATCACATGAGTTTAGGTCCTAAAACTCATTTTCCTACTAGAAATTTTTTATTTAGTTTGTGGTTCTTGTAATTGGAAAGTGTACTGAATTTGGAACCTGAAAGTATGACAACATCAAGAGTTTTAGTCACCTCACTTGTTAAAAAAAAAAAAAAAAGGGAGCAGGATTGGAAGCAATTCAGGATCCCCCTTTTTATTTAATTTTATATTTATATCCTAAATATTGAATTAATAGCATTTTTCAAGTCACTATCATTAGTTCAGAAGATACAAACTACCAGCCTTCCTTAAGAACACATGTTCCCATTTAATAGTCCAATGGTTTCTATGAATTATCCACATCTAATGTGCAAGGCCTTTAACTACCTGATCCCAGACTTCCTTTCTAAGCATGTCTCTGCCCATTCTCCTTTATATTCATATTAGCAATACAGGATTTCTTGTTATCCATAGGGAAATCATCATAATTCCTATTCTAGAGCCTCATGCTCTTTCATTAGACATCACTGAAATTCTATTAGAAATCTGTTTTCTCTCACTCTTCACTAAAATTATCCATGTCTTCTCATCCATTGTGACTGGATTTCTTCTCCAGTTAGCACTTACCAAATCTGAAATTATGTTTCCATTTATAAGATCTTTAAGCTACTTTAAAATAAAGAGGACTAAATTTATTTAATGTCTTATTGATATTCATCGATTAATCACAGTAGAAACTGGGCTAATAAACCAAAATAAACAAAAAAGGGTTTTGTGTAAGATCTGAAACATGATTATGAATGATTATGTGCAATATGTCAAAGCAAAGAGCAATAGCAATTGCATTGATGGGAGGAACATCTGCAAGTTTTAAGACTACTGTCTTAATACAGATGATATTTATAGTAATAAAATATTCAAAATATTAAAATCATTGATGATGAAAACTACTCCGTAATTGGTTAATCTTTGAAATTTAACCTAGGAGTGCATTTCTTCCCTAGAAGCATGTATACATATATTTTGATCCTTTAATGTAAATTATGGGTATGCATCCATGGGAAAGACTCCTCCGGAAGGGATTTATCCTGCCTCAATGTGCAAACAAAATTCTCATTAAAATTAATAAAAATCATACTAATTTTTATTATGTAACATTTTATAAAACTTACATAATATTTGGCAAGAAAAATATGGAATGCATATAAAAAATAAATACTGACTTTTTTTACTTAGCATTACAGGAAATACAAAAATGGAAAAAAGGACCATGTTCTTCATCAGAGAAAGGTTCTGATATTGAATTGTTGAAGGCAATAATTTTAGAAGTTGGTTGTTAGGTTTATAGAATACTCAAACTTTTCAATGAATAATGTTCTCTATTATTCTCCACTGTTGGGCATCTTACCATTTATTGACATCATCCTGGGGATCTGTAGAAATGAAGGACAAGAAGGATATGAACTTTACCTCTGCACAGAACAGGAGAGCAAGAAATTTGGCTAAAATTCATTGTTAAGATATTCTGCTAATTTTCATTCTTAACATTCTCTCTCTTCCCAATTTTCACAAAAAAAAAATGAGTTACCTATGTTAAAAGGAAGATCAAAACCAAATTGCTGCATGCTTCAAATACATTTGTTCAAATCAGGTCAATGCAGTAATTCTGAGTAGAGATAAAGAAGGGCTCTAGGCTGAGAAGAGAATGTTTACCAAGAGTATGTTTGAGAATGAGGGATGGAGTAGGGACTAGTTGTGACAGAAGGAAATCAGAAGACAACCAGAAGGCACATCAAAAAGAATCTGTTCATGTTTATGATATTAAAGGAGAAGTCCACTAGACTAGATATCACAGTTTCCATCAAAGGTAACCTCTTTTCTCTTGCTTTTATCATAATAAATTATACTTTAAAGACAGTATTAACATGAGCTAAATGAGTTACATTTATCTATCATATTCTTAAGTCATAGTTTGATCTATGGACTACATGAGAAAAAAAGCAATTGTAAATTCTCTATGCTATAAAGTGTCAAATATAATTATAGACAGACAATCTATTAAATTATCATTTTTTCCAATAACTTCTCAAATCTATTCCAACAGAAATCCATTCAGAAAATTAGTAAGGAATGTCCATAATCAAGCTGAAGAGAAGTTTAACCCTGAGGCCTCTAGTAACAAAATAGGTTGTAAATATGCACTTTATTCAAATATGGTTCCCATGAGTGAAAAACCTAGGTTGGAAATCCATTGCTCATAGTAAACTATGAAGTTTACACTGAACAGTCATATCAATAAAATTGTCAACTTCTGGATTCTGCTCAATAACTTGAACATTAGTGCAAAAAAAAAGAATAATCAAAATATTTTTTTGTGTGTGTGTGGTGCTGGGGACTGAACCTAGGGCCTTGTGCATGCAAGGCAAGCACTCTACCAACTGAGCTATATCCCCAGAATTGTTGAAGGCAATAATTTTAGAAGTTGGGTATTTGCCCAACTGATTTGAAAACTTTTATTCACTAAATAAATAAATTTCTTAAAGTTCTATACAAATCAAGGCATCCCCTTGTAAACATGTATTAAAAATGAGGCAAAGAAAAGTTTACTGACTGATGTACAAGCTAACATTCATTTTAAATCTCCCACACAAAGTAGATCAAGATGAACTATTGTTTGTGATAAAATAAAAAATTAACAGAGTAAAAAAATACTATGACTATTTTACTGCCCTGAAGCTGGGATACTATTATTCTAAATTATTGGAACATTTCACATAAACTCAAATAAAATGATAACATTTACCAATGTATTTATCTATCAGATTACTGTATTTTACAAAATAAAGGAATTAGGGGCATGAGTATAAATTGTCTCTGATACTGTTATATGTGAAGTATCAGGAAACTGAAGTTAACATATTTGAAAATGGGATTTGTGGAACTTCCATGAAAAGAACTTCTCAAAGTAGAAATGTTTCCATTTTGGGGGCTTATAGTCAAAACCTTAGCTATCATAATCACATCAAAATTAATAGAATTTTGGAAAATGTAGGGGTAGGAAATACTCTCAATAGCATGATAATTCCAGAAATCTAAGTACTACCTTAATATCCATTTTTTACATTCTTCTCTATAATGCAATTTTAAGGAAATCACATTACAACCAATTTTGGAATTTCTTTAGTGAGCTCTAACTCATGAACCTAAAATATACTGAGATAGCCTTTGAGTTGTTAAAACTTCTTAAAAAAAAAAAANAAAAATATATATATATATATATATATATATATATATATATATATATATATTTAATTTTAGAACAGTTTTAGACACATAGAAAATTGTGAAGACAGTACAGATTGCTCCCATACACTCCACATACAGTCTCCCCTATTATTGACCTCTTAGAGTTTTAGTGATATGCATTAAGGTGAGTGTAATACATTCCACTATTGTCATGTATGTAAAAATTAATTAATTAATTATTTTTTTTAAAAAAAAGATGATCTGGGCCTTTTCTTGACTTGAATGCTCATTTCTTTCATTTATCTATGATTAATATTCAATTGTATATTGTACCCTGTTTACATATTCATCCATTGGTAGATATTCTGGGTGTGTCCAGCTTTGACAATTATGAATAATGTCTCTATAAATACTCATGTGGAGGTTTTTGGTGAACAAAAGTTTTCAAATCAGTTGGGCAAATACCCAGGAGCACAACTGATGGATCCTATGATAGGACATTGTTTAACCTAGTATTGAACTGTCAATTGTGGCTGTAAACTTCTGATTCTCAACAGTGAATGTAAACAGTCAGTAACCTACAGTTATTATTCTAATATGTATATAGATGGTACTCTCTATTTAATTTTCAATAGTTGAATGAAAATGAGGCTGGGTTTCTTTTTGCATTGTTATCTGAAATCTCTGTACTATCTTTGGTAAGGAATCTATTCAGATTTTATCTATTTAAAAATTCTTGTTGTTTGGATATTAAGGATCCTTTTAATATCATATAACCCTTAATAGATATACATTTGCAAATATTTTCTGTCAACTTGTGTTTTATTTTCTTAATCTATTAATGGTGACATTCATAGGACATAAGTTTTAAACTTTATTAATAGAGACCAATTTTTTTCCTTTCTTGGATTTTAATTTATTTTTAAAAATTTGTTCTAATTAGTTATACATGGCAGTAGAATGCATTTTGACATGTTATACATATATGAAGTATTCTTGTTCTTCTAGTTATACATGGTATAAAATCACACTGGTCATGTGATAACATGTACATATGGTAATAATGTCCAATTCACTCTACTATCCTTCCTAACTTCATACCCCCTGCCCTCCAGTCACTCTCCTCTGCCTAATCCAAAGTACCTCTATTCTTCTCTAGCCCCTCCCTACTATTGTGAATCAACATCCACATGTCAGAAAAAACATTTGGCCTTTGATTTTTTTGAGATCAGTTTATTTCACATAGCATGATATTTTTTATTTTCATCAATTTACATGTAAATGCCTTAATTTCATTCTTCTCCAAGGCTGAGTAATATTTCATTGTGTATATATACCACAGTGTCTTTATCCATTCTTCTGTGGAAGAGCATCTAGGTTGGTTCTATAACTTAGCTATTGTGAATTGATCTGCTATAAACATTGATGTGGCTGTGTCACTGTAGTATGCTGATTTTAAGTCCTTTGTCTTTATCCTGAGGAGTTGGATAATTGGGTCAAATGGTGGTTCCATTGCAAGGTTTTTGAGGAATCTCTAAATTGCTTTCCATAATGGTTGTACCATTCTGAAGTCCCACCAGCAATGTATGAGCGTAACTTTTTCCCCACATCCTCACCAACAATTGTTGCTTGTATTCTTGATAATTGCCATTCTGAATGGAGTGAGATGAAATCTTAGAGTTGTTTTGATTTGAGTTTACCTAATTGCTAGAAATGTTGAACATTTTTTCATATATTTGTTGATTGTTTTTCTTCTTCTGTGAAGTGTCTGTTCAGTTCTTTAGCCAATTTATTGATTGAGTTATTTGTTTTCTGGTATTAAGTTTTTTGAGTTCTTTATATATCCTGGAGATTAGTGTTCTATCTGAGGTACATGTAGTAAAGACTTTCTCCCTTTCTGTAGGCTCTCTCTTCATGTTACTGATTGTTTCCTTTACTGAGAAAAATCTTTTTTAGTTTGAATCCATCTCATTTATTGATTCTTGATTTTACTTGAGTTTTAGGAGTCATTAAGGAAGTCAGGAGGTCCTAAGAGGACACAGTGGAGATTTGTGCCTAAATTTTCTTCTATTACATGCAGGATCTCTGTCCTAGTGCCTAACTCTTTAATACATTTTGGGTTGAATTTTATGCATGGTGAGAGACAGGGGTTTAATTTCATTTTGTTACATACATATTTACAGTTTTTCCAGTACCATTTGTTGAAGAGGTTATCTTTTTTCCAACGAATGTTTTTGGCACCTTTGTGGAGTATAACATAACTGTATTTATGTAAGTTTGTCTCTGTGTCTTCTGTTCTGTACCATTGGTCTATTTGTCTGTTTTGGTGCCAATATCATGCCGTTTTTGTTACTATTGCTCTGTAGTATAATTTAAGTTCTGGTATTGTGATGCCTCTCGTTTCATTCTTCTTGCTAAGGATTGCTTTGGCTATTCTGGGCCTCTTTTTTTTTTCCAAATTAATTTCATGATTGCTTTCTCTAGTTTTATGAAGAATATCATTGGGACTTTAATAGGAATTGCATTAAATCTATATAATAGTTTTGGTAGCATGGCCATTTTGACAATATTAATTCTGTTTATTTGATAACATGGGAGATCTTTCCATCTTCTAAGATCTTCATCAGTTTCTTCCCTTAGTGTTCTGTAGTTTTCCTTGTAGAGGTCTTTCACCTCTTTTGTTAGATTGATTCCCAAGGTTTTTTTTTTTTTTTTTTTTTTGTCATTTTCCTAATTTTTGTTTCAGCAAATTCATAACTGATGTATAGGAACACATATGATTTATGGGTGTTTATTTTATATCCTACTACTTTGATGAATTCATTTATTAGTTCTAGAAGTCTTCAAGTGGAACTGTTTGGAACTTCTAAATATAGAATTGTGTCATCTGCAAATAGTATTGTTTAAGTTCTTCTTTTCCTATTTGCATCCCTTTAATCTCCTTTGTCTGTCTAATTGCTCTGGCTAGAGTTAACCTTGTTGAATAGAAGTGTTAAAAGAGGGCTAGAATTTAATTTCATTGTTGTATCTAAAATGTTATCATCAAGCCCACATATGCATTCTTCAATGTTTTCTTGAATTTGTAATAGAATGTCTTTACACTTATTTACATATATTTTTTCTTTAGATTTTTATATCATTCTACAAAGAGACCTTATACAAATTTTGTTAGTTTGCATCAAAGTCAATATTTAGATAATAAATTTTAGAATTCTCTTCTTCAATGACATAGGTACTTAATCACATAAACTTCCATTCAAGTACTTTTTTGGGTGAATCTCAAAAATTTTGATGAATTGTAGTTTTGCTTATTTACCTCAAGAAATTTTTGAATATTTCTGCAGACTTATTTGACCCATGTATAATTTATAAATATTTTGGTATTTATTTTGCATGTGTGGTGCTAGGGATTGATACCATGGCCTTTTGCATTCGAGGAAAGCACTCTACCAACTGAGCTATATCTGGAATGTGAGACATCATTATCCAAAGTACATGTATGAAGACACGAATTGAGTGTCAACATACTTTATATACAAACAGAGATATAAAAAATTGTGGTATATATGTATAATAAGAATTGTAATGCATCCCACTGTCATTTTCTTTAAATCAAAATAAATAAATACTTTGTTTAGTTTCCTAATATTTTAGGATTTTCCAGCTATCTTTCTGTTAGTGATTCTCTATTAAATCCACTGTGATCTGAAAATACACTTCATATGATTTCTACTTTAAGTATGCAATAGGTTGTGTTTTATAACATGGAATGTGGTTTTTCATCATAAAGTTTCCAAACAATCTTATAATAGTGAAACTAAATTAATGTTTTTAAAAAACTTTGACATTTTTCTTCAATTTTAGTGAATAATTTTATAATTTTTTAGTTGCTTTTTTAATTATGTCTCTGAAAAACAGACTTGAGTCTAGTGGATTAAATACAGTATATGCATGTTCTGTTTTCCTTAATAAAATAACTATAAAGTAAGTGTATGTCACAAAAAATATGAGCATCCAAAGACATATATGATTTAGATGACAGCAGAGAAGATGCATACACAGAATTTTTTATTGTTGGAAACTATATGCCTATGTGATACATGCCTTAGTGAATTAGATATATGGACCCTCAACCCCACATAAAATGGAGTTAATGAAAAGCAAGCCATGGTGGCACATGCCTGAAATCCTAGCAACTGGGGAGGCTGAGGCAGGAGCATTGCAAGTTCAAAGGCAGCCTTAGCAATTTAGGGAGACCCTGTCCGTCTTAAAATTAAAAAAATTTAAAAGGGCTAGGAATATTGTTCTGTGGTTGTTAAGCACCCCTGAGTTCAATCTCTGGTACAAAATGAAAGAAAAAGAGGGGGGGGGGAGAGTAAGGAAGTATGAAATGAAGAAGGAAGGAAAGAAGTAAGACAAGCATATTTGACAGACCAAGCTCTGCAAAGGCTGAGGGATTAGTGACACAAAGGAGGAGATAAACCCCACATGTTTACATAGTGAATTTAAAGCTTCTCTTCCTTTGAACATCTTCTAGTTATTGAACCCACCAGTGTGAACAGTGATTATTAAAAGAAATTGTTACATTTTTCTTTTTCCTTTTCTTTTTCTTTATAATGAACACTGGGTCGGCATTGAGTGGACTTCAAATTAATGTCTGTCACTATCATTTTTTCATCCTCCTCTTTAAATTTTCCCCTTTTGCGTTATTAACCTATTTCCTTGCAGAGAAAATATTAGATACTATATTTGTTAGCATTTTTGAAAATAAAGATCTTATCATAATTAAGGTAACGTTTCACCTATTTCCACGTGACAATTCTGTGTAATTCAGTCTGAGCTCTCACAATACATAGACTAATAAACTTATAATAGTTTTATGTGCTGTATATCTTATGACATGTTCAGAAATTATTCATACATTTGAGCTTATGCTACTGAAATATGAATCCATCCTTTTCAAAAGTTGTGGATAATGAACTCCAACTTATATTTTTCCATCAAAAAATAAGGCGACCAAAGTCTGCTATCTTGTTCATTTCCAATGCCGTATAATGTAGGCAGCTATTATTAGATGTTCTCTCATTCTCTGACTGACCTCTTCTAACTAGCTGCTTCTTCCATTCAGTAACGGCGAACTTTTGCTTTTCTATTGCTGAATGTGATTACTTCTCGGCTTACTTAGTTCAGCGATGAAAAAAAATAATCCTGAAGGAGACCCTCTCCACCTCACTGTTTCTCTCCCACTCTCTCACATACTACCTCATTTGCCCTTAGCAAAGTATTTCTCAGATTTATTACAGAATCAATATCTATTCAACTTCACACTACCACCAACAACAACCCTTTTCCTCCTCCTCAACAGTATGCCGATATCATTAGGATATAAAATATCAACTTATCAGCAATGAATTTACTTTTAATGATAAAGATTAAAATATTTTTGAAACAGCTTGAATGTTTCTATTTTATTGCATGCTAATCAGTTAAATTTTTGTTAATTTATGTACAGATGATCTCAGTTAAGCAAAGTACTATCAATGAGATATTTTTTTTCCAAACCCAATTATTCCCAAAGAAATAACCAATGGAATTTATTTGAAATACATATTGCTGAAAAACAATATGTTGCAATGTTAAAGAAATCTTTCTAGTTTCCATCTAATGGCTTCCAGAATCGAATCTCTAATGTGTCATCTTTTAAATGTGTCATCGTCATTCTCAAGTTTCCACCCCATGCACCTCTCCTGAATCCCTCCTACATTGATATTTAAACATCATAATCACTTTTCCTATGTTTTTGGTCCCTAATTCCAACATTTAAATCCACATTTTTCCCTAATTGAAACTGAGAATTCTGTTTCCTCTAAGGTTTTCTTAAAGGGTGACTGATTTCTTTATTACATTCTACTTACCAAGGCCTGGGTGTTGTGTATGCATCTTTCTCCCTTTTGAAGCACTGTCCCAAGGACCTGATATTATTTGTAAGATCTGGTGCTTTATCCCTGTCTCTTGTAGAATTGCGTGTCCCTGCTTTGTACATTTTCTGAAATCACCCTTTTTTGGTTGTTGAGCATAGGACCATTCTCCCTAACTATGATCATTATTTGACTCCTATACCTTTCCTCTTATTCTTTGGACACTAACTTAATAACCTCCCCCCCTTTTTTTTGGTACCAGGGATTGAACTCAGGGGTACTCGACCACTGAACCACATCCCCAGCCCTATTTTGTATTTTAGTTAGTGACAGGGTCTCACTGAGTAGCTTAGCACTTTGCTTTTTGCTGAGGCTGGCTCTGAACTCATGATCCTCTTGCCTCAGGCTCCTGGGCTGCTGGGATTACAGGCATGTGCCACCATGTCTGGGTAGGGACCACTTTTTATCCAGTTACTCTCATCAACATCCTAGGCAATTCGTATTCCACTCCAATAACTTTTGATCCTGGCTCTCATGTCCTTGACCTCTTCTTATCAAACAGTTCTGTCCGCCATATACCTCATCCACTCCTATGATCATGCCTATACTTTAAAATTGCCAATATTTGCTAAACTTTAGAAACTCAATTAAACCATCCTGCTCAACCACCATCCCTATTTCAACAGCTTTTTTCCTCCACTATGCAAATTACAAAAATATCTCTGGGCCTCCAATATCTTCAAGGAGACATTCTTTCTTCGTTTTTTTTTTGTTGTTGTTGTTGTTGTTTTTTGTTTTTTGTTTTTTTTTCAGCCTACAGTTTGTTAGGTGAGTGTACCACGAGTCCCATAAATTGGATCTTTTCTGGGTAGAAATAATCAATACATTTTACATACCTAAGCTGAAAGAAGCATGAGTAGAAAAAGGAAAAGAAACAGTTTTAACGGGAGATCAGATTAAAGTTCCCCTGTAAAAAGCCTGATTATAGAAGGCATCTCTTCTTTCAGCCATTGTTTTTAATTGCCTTGAAACAGAGTGCAAAGACTAGCCCCAAGGGAATCAATGCTAATGTTTAAATATTCTAATACTTGGTTTCTCTTGTTTTACAAAAAGAAACATTTAGAGTATACCAAAACATATACTAAAACCTAAAAATTGCTCAAAAAATAGATTTTTTGAAAAAGATATTAAAAAAAGAAATATAAAGAGAAAATATTCAACATGTAGTGTCAATAAGCAATAAAAGCTCCCATTCCGAAAACAAAGAGAACAATAATCAATGATCACAGCACAGCCCATCAGTAAACCACAGCCACGCAGGCTGCATTTCCAAAGTGCCCTCTCATTCCATCCCCAGGCTTCCTGTCTTGCCTTACTAGTTTCCATTCCATGGCAAATTAGTTTAAGTTCTTTTAGGCAGATAGTCACAATTCCCTGATGACTTCTTTCTCCAGAGCATTTGGTTAAACTACAATTCTATTTTAAGTCAAATATCTTCCTCCTGGGGATCCCAACCATAAAGCTGCTCACAGATGGAAAGAAGCACACTCTCTTGCAAGCTGTGTCTCAATTCATGGTCTCTCACCTGAGGCTGAAGCTTAATGCTACCCAGCATCTTTTCCTGTCTGTAGTCCATTCACTCCCCACATTCCCAGATTTTCCCAGACTTTTTTCCTCTAAGTAGAAGTACTTCTAGTACTTCTTCTCTTATTCTTCCCGGTTCATGGCCATTTATTCTCTATTTTGCAACAACAACAACAACAAAGAAATAACAGTCATTTTATTCACTCTCTTTATCATATGTATGCTTCCTTTTATAAGAGAAAGGAGTCTGTGTGCACAAAAATGTATTTGAAAATCTTACTTTAAGAAATACACAAGCAGGTGCAGTGGTACATGCCTGTATACCCAGCTACTGGGGAGACTGAGGCAGGAAGATATCAAGTTAGAGGCCAGCCTCCAAAAATTTAGTGAAAACCTACCTGTCTCAAATTAAAAAAAAATAAAATTAAAGGGGCAGGGCATATAACTCAGGTAACTAAGTGTTATAGCACTCCTAGGTTAAATCCCCAGTACCAAGCATACAAGCACACACACAGACACACACACAAAAGAGAAAAGAGAAAGAGGGTTAGACAGACATGCATAAGGAGAGAACTCTTATCTCTCAGCTGTATGATTCTAGACTTTCAAAATTTATAAGTACAGAACCCAATGTAAGGGCTGATAAAGACACTCAAGTCATGGAAGATTTATAAACCAAAGAATAAACAGATGATAGGGAAGTAATTGCTAAAGAAAGAAATATAAATATATATCATTAAATGTGTGCTATTTAATCATTTATCCATAATGCAAACATTTACTGAACTCCTATTACATGGAAGGAAGTGGTCAACAAATATTTTAAATAAATACACTGATGAGCAAGAAGAGAAGGAAATTCTATAATGTAGCATGCAATTCCAGGAAAATTTTAACAATATATTTAAATGAACATAAAATTTCCTTCTAATTTAAGATTATTAACTACTGACAAAAGTTTTCCTAAATAAAACAGAGTCTGTTTGTCCTCTCAATATTACACTATCATTTATTGTATTGGTTGAGAGATTTAATTTCCATTTTCTTTCATCTTTTAAAATATAATCATCAAGAATATCCATATTTCAAAATGACATGGAAATATATTTTATTTGATAATAAGCTACTAGCTTTATAAGGCCAAAAATATAAATACAACTTCATGTAAAAATAATGTGGATTCTTTTTCCTCTTTCTTATAATAAAGTGGTATAGTTTTAAATGTGATTATATACAACACATACTTGGAAAAATTCTTAAATGGAGAAAAAATTAAAAACAAACAATGATGAAAAATGTTTAACTGAAGTATACATGAAATGCAAACATGAAAATAAATGCATTCATATAGAAAATAAAAACTGCTGAGTCAATAACATATTTTACAATTGTAGTTTAATCCTGAAAATATCTTAACAATTTAACATTTGCTAGATCTTTTTCTCTCTCTCTATTTTTCCTCATTGAAATAAGTAGTCTTTATTCAGAATGCATTTTCATATTACAGTCATGAGAGCCAATCTTGGCCAAATTTGAGGCACTAGCTGAGACGATGATTACAATTAGCCCCATCTGCCCTATTCACAGAATAATTTCCAAATAAACTATGAAAATACCTTTTCCTATATCTGAACTGCTTAATTTTTAAAATGACAATTTAGAAAATTTTAAACTAGTTTCCAACTAAAAATTAATATCTCACCTTATCACCAGTCAACATTAATTCATCACAATTAGGGAATAAGTAATATCATCATCATAGATGAATTACAGGAAGACTGCTGCCTGAGGCAAAAGTGTGTTGTAAATATTTAAAACTATCCTGTTGCTAGGGTTGATATCTGGATTCATGGCAATGGATGACAGAATGAATACATTGTGTCAATTTTTAGAAGTAATTTTTAAGAATTGAGTTTGGTCATATATTTGGAAGAAAATATGCCAACATCTTCCATCAATATTTAAAAATTACTAACAGGTAAAAATACCTGCGTATTAATAGAAATTCCAGAAAATATCTCTATCAGATGAATCCCCCAATATCTAAACCATGCCCTTCTTTGAATATAGAATAGCAAGTAACCTTGAACATTTTACAAATAGAGCAAGGTATTCTAAAACAGGCTTTTCTGAAATGTTAAAGGGCTTTTGCCAGTTTTTTAAAAAGGTGAATTGCTTGCTTAAAAGATAAAGCAAATTTATTAATTGAAGTCTACTGATTAGTTTGATTTAGGGGTTAGGTCAGGGTCCCCCTACTACATTACCACACAACCCCCCTATAAAGGAACAACCTCTTTGGTCTTTTCCTAAGATTCAAAACTCTAGCTGGAAAAACAGAGGGCTTGAGGGGGCTCTTGTTAATTCTTCAAATGACTGGCAGGCCTCCAACAAGAGGTGCAAGACAGTTAAAGAGAAAATGTCAAGTTTTCACCATTTTTTTTGTACCACCCCTTTAAGATCGTTCTATTACAGACCTGGCTTCAAATAGTTCTATGTCAGGTGAAATGCAGAAATAAGAGAGGAATGGAAATTAGAAGAAACCCTGTGAACGAGCATTAGAAGAAAATCAGAAAGAGATGTGTGGTGTTGTCAAGGACAAACGCCATCAAAAATTAGCACAGCATATCTGCTCTCTGGATTCTGTTCAACAGGATTCTCTTTAGAACAAAGGTCATACGTTGGATGGGTAAGTGTAAATCAAGAAGTACTTGAGAGTAGGCGAGTGTGCTTGTCTTTGTACATGTACAAGCACATCCAAGGACACTCGATAACTAGATTTTCTCCTCTATTATCAGGCTATTTCAGTATCAAGTGATTTGCCTGCTTGATTATATTGATTTTGTATCTTAGCAGCAGGTAGAAAGAATCAATGTGAAGAGGTCAGCATGTCAAGGGAAGAACTGCAAATCTTAGACCAATTGTTGTAGGCATGAAAAATACTTGAAGCCAATGACACTGACAAACTGAAGCCAGCTGAGCTTTGTCCACCTCACTTTAGTCCAGGCCACTGCATTTTAATTAGTGACTTACATTTGTAGTCTACTGCCACTTAGATTCTTATTTAACAACTCTATAATTTTTTTTCTATAGTCACCTAACATTTTCCTTTTTATTCCTGCATCAATGGCTGTACAATTTATATTAGCATATATGTGCATCTGGGGTATTCTTATGAAAATTTTACTATTTGTTATCTTTTAGGTATTCCTTAGCCAAGTACATTACTGAGTAAGTAAAAATCCCATAGTTAGGGCAAAAACATAATCGTTTTCACCACCCAGGGTTGACGTACTTTCTCAACACCAGATTAGGAATGAGAATACGTATCAGCCAGGATCTGAGCAGGTGACACATGCAATGGAATGACTGATACAACTTTAACTCGGGAATGCTTATGCAGGAAGCTGAAGGGAGGAAGGAAATGACCAGGGGCAGGTGGACAAACAAGTTTTAATCAGCAGCAGTAAATCCCGTTACCTACCCTATGCCTAAGGTACAAGAAAGGGACCAAGCAGAAGGGTACTAGAAGGGAGTGGAAGCTGCACCTGTAGAAGGACATCACCCGCTGGAGCTATGGCCAGAAGCAGAGAGTGTCCTTCCAAGAAGGGAAGAGGTGGTGCCCTCAGTATCTCTGCTGCACTGCTTGGATCCTCCATGGAAGTTTCCTATTCTCCAAACACAGCAGGAACCAATCACTAATGGATAAACTAATGCAACTCTGTGGTACTGCTGAGGCACAGAAAACTGTACGTAGAATCCAAATTTGAACTAGCTAACTAAAAATAACCAGCACAAAGTGATAGAACGAAGGAGAAAGTGTTTTTTTTTTGTTTGTTTGTTTGTTTTTTGTTTGCTTTTGCTATTATGGATGGAACCTAGGAGCACTTTTACACTGAGCTACATCCTCAGCCCTTTGTAAGTTTTGAATCAAGGTCTCAATCAGCTGCTTAGGACCTCAATAATTTACTGGGGCTGGCTTCAAACTTGTGATCTGCCTGCCTCAGCCTCCCCAATCTTTGGGATTACTGGCGTGCACTACTGTACCCGGTGAAAGTGTCATTTTAAATCTATTAAAATGCCCTAGGTGAATGTTCATGACCCAGGAATGGTGGACTTGCTCTAGTGGCTAGACAATCCATTGAGCAAAAATCAAAACAACAACAACAGAACCATCAGTTGGAAGGTGGGGGTGGGGAAGCTAACAAGTGAGCAAGTACTTGAAAGAACAAGCTCCTGGGAGAAGGAAAGGTCAAGGAATAAATCTTGCCACCACTGGACACTCCTCACTAAAAGGTAAATACCAATTTATCATTTGAGAAAAAGATGCTGAGAAGCTGAGCAGAAAGGCTACAGAGAGACAGAAGTTTCTCGACTTCCAATTTCTTTGGACTGGTCAGGGAAAGCCAGGAGTCCAGGGATTCTAAGACAAGAGAGAGAGAGAGCTCGAACCTAAGATCCCTTGGGAAAAGGAAGACAAGGGAGCCCTACATGCATCTCCTCCAGCCTTCACAAATCCATATGCCATGGCACTACAGAAAAGTCTTGGGAAAAGGGAAAGATTTCAATGTAATTTCCAGTACTCACAAAGTAGTGGGGAATAAAGTACGACAAACAAACCTTGGCAATAAAGAAACCCTAGTAAATTCCAAAGATTTTTCAGCTGGAAGACATGAAAACAAAGAACCCCAGGAGTGATGTTGAAGCAGAAGTAGCATAGTTCTTCTAAGTAATAAAACTCAGCCTTGATGTAATGCAAGTCTGGTTGTCCTAAGGTGATGTGTCCCAATGTAACTGCAACCATGTGCGGAAGGCACTGACTCATTGAGTCTCTGCAGCCTTCCCAAAAAGTTAATGGCACTACAGAGACATGCCCAAAATAAAAAGCAAACAATAGAGGCAGATTGATCAAGGGTTGATCAAGAAGAAGTTGAAGTTATCAGACCTTAGCATTAAAATAATTTTAACTGATATAGGTTCAGAAAACACTGAGAAATAAGCTAAATTTTATGAGGAAACTGGAGCTTATAAAAACAGTCAAATTCTATAGCCATGGAAAAGACAATCATTGAAATTGTGAACAACACAATAGGTTGGGTAAGACCAGAGGATGGCAGACTACCTCTTGTGGGTGCAATTTGCTCTACTCCTTGTTTTGAAGAATATTTTACCTTGATATACAAGTATGCCTATCTATTAACATGTTGTCAAGGGATGCTATGGTGCCAAACTCAGAGTTGTCTGGTTATGTTCAGCAATATATCCCCCACATATATTTAATATCTGAAGTTTTGCATATAAAGAATGACATGTGAATTAGGCAAAGAAGTCCCAGAGGGACTATAGTTCAAGAGAATAATATCAGAAATAAGGACCAAAATTTGTTTCACAAAAAATACTAGTGATTATTTTTTATAGAATTAAAATAGAATATACATACTGTAGTCTAATTGACTCAGGAGACTGAGGCAGGAAGATCATAAATTTGAGGCCAGTCTCAGCAGCTTTGCAAAACCATGTCCCCCAAAAAATTAATTAATTAATTAAATGGTTTGAGGATGTAGCTCAGTGGTTGAAAATCCCTGGGTTCAGTCCCCAGTACCACAATAAATAAAAAAGTGAGTAAGTAAATAAATAAATAAATAAAAATAAAGTTGTGGGCATAAGATAGTAGATGGGCCCTGATGGTAGTCTAAATTATGTATAATTGCAATTAAAAAAAGAAGGGAAAAAGTAAGACTGCTATAATACTTAAAATAATGACTAGGAGTTTTTAAAGGTGATGACATATATTATGCTAGAGATTCAAAAATTATTATGGAGGTCACTCTTAGGAATTCAAACAAATAAAAGCTACCTAAGCACATACAATGTAAAGTGAAAATAGTAAAAATAAAATATAGCTGGTGTGAGGTTTGCAAGTGAGAGATGTTTGCCTTCAAAGAGCAACAACAAAAACCAGCAGTTAATAGTATTCTCAGTTCAAAAAATGAAAGCCAGAAGTCAATGGACAGAATGTAATATCTCAAAGAAAATCACTGCCCAAAACAAGCTTTATATCCACATATTTCAAATTGAAAACTAAAAAATAAATATTTTCAACCCAACTAAAACTGAGAGAATCCTTGTACAGTAGGCTCACAAAAGAAAAATTACTAAAAGTAGCTCTTCAGGTAGGAGGATATGAAAACAGAGAAAAGCATGAAAATTCAGTAAAGAATAAAGTGTAATGGAAGAGAACTGTATGTGGGTAATCTAAATACGTCCTCACTATATAAAGAAATGGCATCTCATGGAATCCAAAATATATATAATTAAAATGCATGACGTATGCATAGTGTATAACCCAGAAATCTCACTTCTATACTTAAACCCAAGAGGTACGTATATGTACACACAGACGTGCATGTTCACACATATGCACATACACTCCAAAAGGCATGAAGAGAAGGAAAGACATTACAATATTAACTTAAGATGCTAAAATCTGGGAGAATTGTTAAGTGTAAATCTACACAGCCACACCATTTACAGTTAAGATACAGCAAATTACCAAAGACCAAAGCTTTATTTTAAAAATGAGAATGAGTCTGATAAACTACAAAAGCACTTCTATTTTTTAAGACCAACGTGGTAACATTAAGGATTTAAGGAAACCTAAAGGTACTAAATTCCAGATAGAGACAAATGCTTCCTAGGACAGAATGACTCATGGTCATCTTGAATCATGGGACCATGGTGAATGCAAGAGAAAAAGTTGCCAAGAAAGAAAGGACAGAAGAGAAAGGAAGGAGATATCAGCAGAACATGCAACACAATTTAACCTGCCACCTGTGTACTGGTATGAAGGAGCAGAGTTCTGAAGAGTCCCAGTCAAAAGTGCATACTCACCCACCTGCCAATTGTTTTTCCTCAGGACATTTATTGAGTATGTTGTGGCCATATGAGGAAGGCTGAGTATCGAGTTTCAGGTGTGCCAAAAAAAAAAAAAAAAAAAAAAAAAAAGCAAAACCCTGCATCCAATCAGACAGAGCAGCCAAGAGAGAGGGTCCCAACCCCTGTGTACAAAAAAACTTTCATGGAGCCTCTGGAGAAGAGACATCAGATGCCTACATCAGGGTCAAGGGAAGAAAGTAGACAGGAGCTGCCCAGGGCTTTCAGGAACAAAGAAGTGTAGTCTAAGAAGTGAAGCAGAGTGGGAAAGACTCTCCCAGAAGGTAGAAATCTGCAGGTGGCACTGGAAACAAATGCAATTCTTCATGCCCCTAAGAACTTATGGCAAGGTTGTATAGCATAAAGATATTTCTAGAGGTGCCAATGCAAAAATTCCAGGGAATAACTTGGTCTTACTCTGGAAACATTCAGAACCAGTGGAGACTCACTCATACTAAAGTCTGAAGCAAAATCTAGATCCAGCACAAATGCAAATTAGATATACTATGTCTCTACTTTGGTGACATGACAGAGAAACAGTAGGAAGAACTAGCACCTACTTCAGTTTCTACTATTCTTTTACATAAAATATGTGGTATGCAGGATACTGTGACCCATTATTAAAAGCACAGACTCTCATGGTCAGGTAAATATTTCAGGTCTCATTTCCTGGCTGAAAAGTGATCTCAATATATAGCATCCTCTCCTTTCTGCCCACCTGTCTGAATTTGGCTAAGCAATAATGTTTTGAAAGTAATCTCTCTTACTGTTGCATATATGATTATAATTAATCTAAAACATGAACTGGTTAGACCCAGAGGCTAAAAAGGATTTTACAGCTTGCATAAGATGATGAGAATCACACATCTTATTTAAAAGCTTTCTAATCAGAATATCTCCATAATCACTTGTAAATCCAAAGTAATTATCTGATATTTTTCTTTTGGTTACTACTCCATTAGATTTCAAAGAATGCCTATCTTTAAAGTTCACTCTTAATTAAACAAATTCATCCTAATCATACCTAGAAATACCCATATTACTCATTTTAAAACGCTGTGAAGTTTGAGTTGAAAAGTCACTGTGAATAGTTTACATCTTAAGAGACTGTCTCATTTATTTTGACTGTGTCTATATTTTATGATTGCTTATGTAGCATTTTCAACTTTAAAATTAATGTCAATGAATCCTTCTGAACACCAGCTGCCATCCTAGTTAAATCTTAAATAGACAAATTGCTCATATTTCATGTACCAGTTATTCTTGAAAAAGCTCATCAAAGTGGCATTATGCCCTGTTTTACAAGTATGCAGAGTTCTTTTTCTACTAGGGAAAAAAACAAGGACAACTTAGAATTCATTAGTCAGGAAGCATAAATGCCGTTTTCTTTGGGCTATTCTGCTACTTTCTTCCTAAATTCTCAATACCAACAGCAAATCTATGAGAAGGGATTTAAAATAATCCATACCAACTTTCCAATTTTTTTTCATCCCTTCTTTTCTATTATCCCCATCTGGATTGGGCTTTTTTTTTTTTTTACCTGTACTTTGATTATTCCAGATCTTATTGGACGCTCAGTAACCAACTCCAGCTGTCCTGAATTACCCACATGCCTAGAAGTCTGGGCTAAATAGACAATTTCATCACAGGTCCCAGGCATATGAGAGGTGTATAAGTAACTGCACTGCACAAAAGCTAGCTCACCTCAATTTTACATTCTGAACTAGAAGAGGAGAAAACTATGATTTCATTTCAACTGGAGAGAACCAGAATAATGGTTTGTCATGGCAATTCTGGAATTGAAAGAACATAATTTCTATCAGTTTGGGCTGGAGAACACTGGCTCAGAAAACTCACCTACAGGATCTGATAGGATATTGATGACAGGAACAGGAGAAAACTTTTGTGAAGAAGAGAATAGTATATGAAGGAATTCCTGGGAAATACATGTTAGAGCACATGTTTTAGGATTGGGTATTCCTTAGCCTCATGAACAAAAGAGGTTTTGACAGTTTCCTTCTAATATTCTCTAAAAATTACTTTTACCAGTAAATGAAACTTTATTGAAGTTTCAGAAAAAATCACAAAGAAGGATATTACATCTTATCATTTAACCAAATAATCATTTCCAAAATAATTTATATTAGGTGTCATTTATACTATAATGAGGAATATTTATATTATTCAATAGCACAAGCAGCAAACCAGAAGTGAATGCCTATAGGTAGAAATTAATCATAAACTTGTTTGTTCGGTGCCCACCATAAAAACAACGGATTCAAAATGTTTAGATCAGGAATGTTACATCTACAAATTTACTGGAGTGTCTGCTCTTCTCTGTTGTCTTCCATATTTAACAATTTTCATTTTCTAGCTGAGCGCTGAAGGCATGCAGACTGTGAACTTGTATGATCATCACTACTGTCAACTAATCTTCTCTTTTCTCTACAACACTCCAAAGCTGTCATTCAAAATGAAGAGGGAAAAAGAAAAGAAAAAAAAAATCTTGGCTGATGAAAATAGTTTCATTTATAAAAGATTACATGATATCTACTGAAATATCTTCTTATGTTATGGATTATAGGCATGTTAGGTTTTGTTTTGTTTGTTTTTGTGGTTATTTCAATAAATAAGAGTCATAAACACAGAGAGAATTTTTTGTACATTAAATGCAAGTTTCAAAATTCTATCTACTTTGAAGAGGTGCAATAGCACTGTGGTTAACAACAGAGACTCTGGGACAAGCTGCCTTAGTTTAGATTTTTTTTTTCCCTATCATTTATTAGCTATGTGACTTTGGACAATTTACTTACATACACTGTGATCTAAATTTCTGAAATTTAAACAGGGATTATTCTAGATATCTAGCATCAGTTAATTAAATCCTTTTCCAAAACACAATCATTCAATTATGTACTTTGAATTATGCTTAGTAATTTAGTAAATTTTCTAGCATATTTAATTAGAAATAATGCCAGGTGTGGTGATATAAACCTGAATCCCAGTGGCTTCTAGTCTGAGTCAGGAGGATCCCAAGTCCAAAGCCAGCCTCATCAACTTAAGAGATGCCAAATGGTTTGGGATATGGCTCAGGTTTAATCCTGAGCAAACAAGGGTACCAAAAAATAAAATAAAATAAAAAAGAATAATGCAGAAGATATTTGCCTTCTTTTAGGATTCAGTACTGAATTTACTATTAACTACACATTCTAACAGATGCTCCCAAATTATGTAATAGAAAATAAGACATTAAAGGGCTAGGACTTCATTTTAACTTGAGTACATTTCTAAGGTTTTAAATATCAAAAGTGGTTATCTTTTACATCAATGGATGTTCACTTATCGCAGTTTAAAATTCATTGCCTGCAGAACAAACAACTCTTATTTTCAACATTGTCATTTAAATTATTTTCAATATTGGTAAGATTTTAGTTTGAATGAAGATTATTTCTCTAATGAATATTTATGTACTAAATCTCCAATTCTTTTCAAAATATTAGAAGGCCTAACTCTGCTGGATATCTAGTATTGTTTATCATTCATAGGTTTTAGAATAGTGATTCTGCAGAAATCACATTATTGCACTGAAAAGTTCAATAATCAAAGTCACATTTTTTCTATAAAGTTAATATTGAAGAAAATACACCCTTACATATATCTAATAGATACTTGAATAATATACAATTCTTAAATATTTGAATGGACCAAGTGGTTCTATAATATTGACATTTAGCACACAGGATTTTATCCAAGTTAAGGAAGCTCATTCTCTTCCTATAAATGATCCTGCTTCTCTCTTTAGGTTACATTTTGGAGAATAATAACGTCCTCAAAAAACATTTCTGACTTAGCCAGTTCTCTTCTCCTGTCACCAACCCTATTGTATCGTCCCATGAGTTCTGTTTTACAGCATTAGATAAAAGATGTCGGAATCCATTAGTGCCTCACCTAGAAGTTTCTTCTCTGATTTCAAATAAAAAGAGAGAATGTGGATGAAATTAATTTTCTCACCTAAAAGCTGAGTCATATGATAGGAAGCAATAATAAGAGAAAACAGGGGAAAAAATTGAAAGAGATAGTAAAGGGCAAAATTTTATCTGGCAGACTTTCTTGTAATTTCTTGTATTTCTGTGATTACATAACAAGATTTTAGACTACTTATTTCTAGTTTTGGGTAAATGTTATCCATAGGATTCATGTTTATCTCCCAGCCCCTCATTCATTTATTTTTAGAGAACAAAGGCATAGCAGCTAATGGATGCTGTCCCAAACATTTTCATCAATATACAGTTGCTTTGAAATTGCTTACAAATGGGGCACACTAAGAAGACATGCCTCTGAGATATTAATCCAGGAATTATAAACATATTAATTCATACTAGCCTTTAAAATATATTATGAATTAATGTCATAAATAAAATGTAAAATCAAATCGCTCACATAGTAAAAAAATAACTGCAAAACAATACATCAAGAAATTTGCAAATCTAAGCATGAGTTATTCCAATTTCTACATTAATAATTTTCAAGTGTACATTTGTTGTACTGTTAGATCGCCCTGTGAGACAATATAAAGGGACATCAATTAACTTTATCCTTCCAATTATTGGTATGAAAAGTCACTACTCCTGTAGGGATGGAAAATATCAGAGAATTTCATGGAACTGCAGTGTAATATGAAATTTGGGAAATTTCTTAGCTGGTGACTAATCCTTCACTTTATGGAAATGTATAAGAAGAGAGTGATGATAAATATAAATGTTGAAAAGAAAATAAAAATTCTAATATTCTTCAAACATCAGTGTCTCATTTTAGCAAAGAGCAAATGAAAAATCAAAGCAAATTACCACATGCCCACAATAACAATCCCAAGAATGATCTTTGAAACAGTATTTGATGTGCAAAAACTATTTAAGTTATCCACACACTGGACCCCTACAACTTCCTAAAAGGAATTTTCCCTGTACATTCACATACCTGGTGTTTTAGTCAGGTTTTTGTTTTCTTGGTTTTATTTACTTATTTACTTACTTACTTCTGTGACTAAAAGACATGAAAAGAACTATTTTAGGGGAGGAAAAGTTTACCTAGGGGCTCAAAATTTCAAAAGTCTCAGTCCATATAAGGCTGGCTCCATTCCTCAGGGATCAAGGCGAGACAGAACATCATGGCGGAAGACTGTAGCAGAGGGAAGTGTGTCACATGATAATCAGGAAGCAGAGAGAAACTCCACTGGCCAGGTACAAAATATACACCCCCAAAATGGGCCCCCAATGACTCACGTCCTCCAGCTACACCTTACCTGCCTTCAGTTCGCACTCAGTTAACCCAATCAAGGGATTAATTCACTGATTGGGTTAAGGCTTTCATAGCCCAGTCATTTCTCCTCTAAAACTTCTTGCATTGTCTCACACGTGAGCTTTTGGAGGCATCTCACATCAAAACCATAACAATTGGAAAACTATGTTTTCAGTCATTCATTCCTGAGCCCCAAATGATCTTCCTTTTATTAAGACTGCAGCACTCAACTCCAAGTTAGTTGCCTTATTGTCTGATCCAGATTTTTAACCCCCTGGTCTACAGGACCTCTCTGATTAACTATTGTGGATCAATTACCTCTCTTCTTACTGTTCTTCTCATGAATTATGAGGACACCACTACTTACTGCTCACTACCATGTGAAAAAAAGAGCTATCCTCCTCTTCTTCCCAGTGTTTATCTTTCTGGTTATTAACTGCTGTACTTACAGCCCATTTCCATATAACACTTATTTTTCACCTAACCACCCATAAAGGAGTGCAAATTCAAATTTGCATATTTAATTCGTCTCTTCTTTCACACTATCAGGAGCATCCACTGCATCCCCTGTGTGAGTCTTCTTCCTGAACCATCCTGAATGGAGTACTGTAGGACAAAGACTGAGTTTTTTCTGGATTTCTGTGGGTAGGAGGGTATTTTCTAACCCCTACCAAACTGAGGAGTTTAATGAATTCTTAAGGAATGACCCTGAGAGTGTGTCCCCACTTCACATCCATTATTTAGTGGCTATCTTCCATGGTCACCAGTCCTCTAAGCACAAACAGATTATAGAGAAGCATAAAAGTAAGAATGGTACATGGCAGTGTTTTTCAGTATAGTTTCTTTAAGACTTGTCAAAGCATGATCAGCATTACCCAGGATTATGAGAGAAATACATATTCTCAGTTCCCACCCAGACATACACAATAACTGTGTTTTAACTGCTCTACCACGAGATTCTGATGTAGGCACAAGTTGAGGAACACGGCAGTGGAGATCAGGATACCTGGGTTTGTGGGGGTGTGCCAGCCTGGACTCACTAAAAGCAGCCCTAGGTGATACTGCTGAGAACACACTCCTCTGCATGGTTCCCAGAGCTCCTCCTTCTAGTGTTCTGTCTTGCCTTTCTCACCTCATTCCACTTAGCACTTGAACACCCTCTGATCCTTATCCAACTTTGTTCTATTCCATCAGTAATTCCAGGAATTCAGAGTTGATTTTTTTTTTCCCCAAGTGCAATAATTCCTCCTCTACTTGTTGTTCTAAGTAGAGTGATCCTTTGAAAAATACGGTAGTTAAAGTAGAGACTGCTGCACAAAATCATAAAACTTGTGCTCAAGGAACACACTTAAACTTATGGACTTGAGAATACATAAATTTAGTACACTATTTCACTACACAAGCACCTAGGTAAAAAAAAATAATAATAATAATACACATTTTCTGTAATGGGAAATGGAAAATTGTTAGTTTTGAAATTGCATACAAGGGTAGGATATACTATTTAGGCTGTAATATATTTGCTGAGATCTCTTATTCTCAAATGATAAGGTGTTTTATTTCATTTCCATTGAGGGAAAATTTGGAAACTATCTTGTAATGTGGATGTTTCCATGACCTTTAGAGTTAGTTATCTAAGGATAAAGCATATATCCAAATACGTTTTCTAAAAAAAAATTAATTACTTATTTTAAATATTTTAATTGTCTTACTCATATATTTAAATTAAATAACCAAAATTTGGAAGATTTTTTTGTTTCCTAGAATAAAGTGTGTTTTATATAAATACTGAGCAATATATTAATTACAAAAAGAGGCAAACTAAATACAGAGAAAATAAAGAGATCAAATCACTGCTACATATAATGCTTAACGTTTTTTGATGATTCACCCTCATTACTAATATTTCAATCAATGAGATTTTTGTAAAATTTCAAATTTTCAAATGAAGAAGGTTAGATTTTTTTGTAGTTGATCTAAAAAAAAACTTCAATCAACAATTTGTAAACAATCACTCTTCTTTTCTATGTAAACTCAGAATTATTGTCCAAAAGCAAAATTCAATAGATAAAAACACCTAGTCCAAGTAAAATGTTCATACATCTATGAGGTATAAATGGCAATTTCTTGACTAGAAAGCTACATAAAGACAGTTTTGTCTTTAAGTCAAGCAAAATTTAAAAATTATAAGCAAAAAATTGAATTATAGAGTATTATAAACCTGTCACTAGAAAAATTGATACTTCAATATGCTTCAATATAATCAGATTTGATCTTTACATAAAAGATTTTTAACTCCAGAAGGAAATGTTCTTAATAAAAAGTTATACATAGCAATTATATCTGGTTTCTTAAGCATGTATATTGAACTCAGACATGGTTCAGGGCTCTAGAATTTATGCTGAAAAAAAAATCAACCAAATGAAGCTGATACTTATATTAGTTACTTATATTAGTTGAATACATCTAAAGTTCAGAGTAATTTTCACACTTTGCCAAATAATTTTTTACACTCACATATGCACAAATACAAACATAATGAGACATGCACAAGATGTCCTAGTGAAGAATAGAGCCAGGGTTACCCTATTTTCATTGTTTGTGACTAAAATTCTGCTATGTCTTCATCAAAATTGAAAATCAAAGTATTAAAATAAAATTAAGAAAACAACCAAATGAAAGATTAAAACGTTTGCTGAACTATACTTAAAACTGGGAGTGATGCAAATTACATGTCCAATATCTTCACTCTGTGATAACTGTAGAGCATTCTTCTAGAAACATAAATATATGGTTCTCAGAGAGATTTATAATATACTAAGATGAAAGTAATTGAAATATTATCCAAATCGTGGATCAAAAGAAAAACGTACATAAAAAAGAAGTGAAAATCAAACCAACAAACCACCCACAAAGCATAGTTACTATCAATATCAAAAACAAACAAAACAAATCTCTGTTTCATTTTTGTATTCCTATGATATTTAAGACAACTCTAAATATGTACTTGTCTTTTGTCAAATTTTAATGAAACTTGAAACTTGAGTATTTACATTTAAATCTTTCTTTTCTGTCTAGCAACTCTTCAAGATTGTAAACAATGAGAAACATAAATAATGGCACCAATAAAGAATTCATGTAGTCTATTATCAAAATCCCTTCAAAGGAACATCCCATGTGATTTTATTTAAGTTTTATGTTTAGTACCTAGAGAAGTGATGTCAAATTCAATTCATTACTTTTCTTACAAATCATTTAAATTCAAATCAATATGAACACAAAAGTATTGCTAAATCCATCAATAACATCACTAAAATAAACCTTTTCTTTAGTGTTATACAAACTCAACTCCTAAAGCAACATTTCATACCAGAGATGGAGTATTTCTTTCAATTATTATCATGAATGAGAGATTAGTTATCACAAATGACAAGTCATATTCCTAAATATGAAATTTATATTTTAAGTATATGTCAACATGTAGAAGACTTTAAGAATATAAATTTGCAGTCTATGAAAGATGACTATCAGGGTTTTTTTTAATCTTTTGAAAAATCCTTAACATTCAAAGTTTGCTTCTGGAAAACTTTTACATTTAGACTATATTATTTTCCTTGTCTGATGTAACAAATCATTTAAAACTTGGTGGCATAAAATAACAGAAATGTATTCTTTCAAAGTTGTGGATGCTTCTAGAGAAGTTGGAAATCGAAGTGTCAGCAGAGATTTGTAGGGGTGTCTATTGCATCTCTCTTTTCTAATTGTGGTAGCATCCAGCAAACTTTGGCAATCCTTGGCCTGTGATTATGTTACCTCAATCTCTGCTTCTGTCTTTAATTTTGTCCTCCTGCTCCTTCCTTCTCCTGTGTGTTTCCTTTAAATAGATGTACTTTTTGAATTAGGTCCCACCTGAATAATATAGGTTGACTTCTTCTTCGAGAGTGCTCTAATGAATCTGCAAAGATACTTTCCTCCAAATAAGGTAACATTCCCAGGATCCAGGGATGTGACATGGATATACCCATGGAATGATGACCCTCAATACATAAACTAGACATCAGGATTACATGATTTTTTTGTTATTGTATGCAATAGGCAAAATAATAGCCCCTCAAATGTATCTACAACCTAATCCCTAGAACATATTTCATTTAAAATAAATAAGATTTTGAAGAAGTGCTTAAAGTTCTTGAGACAGAATGATTATCCTTGATTATCCCTTGCAACAATGTAATCAAAAGCATCTTTTTTTGAGGAAGAAGGCAGGAGAATCAGAGTGAAAGATGTGTTAATCGTAGCACAAGTCAAAGTGGACCCAAAGACTGTCATACAGCCTCTAGAAACAGGACAAGGGAAGGAATGGACACGTACCCTGGTCATCCAGGGGAAACATAGCTCTTGATTCTACCCCCATGAGACTGACTGCAGCCTTCTGCTTTCAGATCTGGAACAATACATTTATATTGTTTTAAGTTACTATCCACCATTTTTTAAAGCAAATAAACAGTTGTATATATGGCTTTAAGAACAACGCCCGATTTAACTGTGGTCTTAAATTAGGAATGCCTGAGTTGAGGAAAAATAAAATCTATTTGAGTATTTAGTTATGGTATTTATTTTGCATGAATTTGGTTTGGTGTTAACATACTCATCAATCCAAAGCTTGTTTTGTTTTCCATTCCCTTCTACATACTGTTTGTGGTTGACACAGCAAAAAGATAGGTAATGGACGGACATAACATTTTATGGGGGCTGCTTTCATTAGTCCTTCCACTCTTAATAAAGCTTTGTCTAAAAATGTCCATGTGCAAATAGGAGACAAATTAATACATTGGTTTAAAAATCACTCAAAGGTATTAAGTAGCTAATAAATCTCAAAGAAATTCATTGTCCTTCAATATAAAAGTTGTAAGTTAAAACTGAAATCACGATGTTGATGTATGCTATATTTATTGTGCTTGCCCTTATACTTCAATGAAGTACACCTTGTGTTTCAATTTTCTTAAAAGAAGAAACTAAGATGTTGGTGCGTGTAGGAAGGAGAAGAGCAAGGAGTACTGATATTAATAATGTCGTCTCTCAATTTAATTTGTTTGCTATTATTTTCCAATCCTGTGCCATTTTAATAGCATGAAAATTAATCTGGGAAGTTATTAATATTTAAGTATTAATAAATGATTGTCACATTAAGAAATTATCCTCATTTATTCTATGTATCACAAACATGAATTTCCTTTATAAAACGAAGAAATCTGTTTCAAAGTCTATCAAAACTGCCAAAAGGTATTCATAAATCAGATTTACTATTACTTAGAATTTCTATTATATTCCATATATTCTTTCAGTTGTCACTATATTGCCATCTTGGCTCCATGATACTATATTTTCTTAAAAATTATATGAAAAAAAATCTAACTATGGAAGCAACTTAACCTTACTAACTTGTATTATTTCTTGACTTTATTTTACTGACTTTTCTCTAGTGCTTTAGTCAGCATTATTTAATACCTTATTCCTGCTCTAGCATTTAAACATCCATGAAGTAAAAATGATTAATTCTGACACCAATCTTGACTTTCTACTTGTAAGTAAAAGATTAAGAAATACTTTTAAGTAGTCATTATGTATGTGTGTGTGTGCATTTACAAACAATTATTTAATCTTAGTGATTATTTAATCTTAGAGATTTATTTGAAGTTTCCTCAACATAATATAATGATATCTTGATGAAAAGGTCATTCTATCATTTCATCTTCAAGACCTGAAAATATATATATATAGAGGAAATGTCTTTTTTAAAATATATTTGTCTTAATATCCATTAACTTTCAAAATATGTTAAAGATTTGGAAACTTTAAAGATATGAAAATGCTCAATTTAAAATTTTTGCATATTAAAGAAAAATATAATTCCTGTGTTTACTACTTTTTCATGAAAAGGTGATAGATTACAGTAACTTGGGATTTTCATTAATAAAAGATAACTTTAATCATTTTCAACCAAAAGTAGTTGTAATCTTTCTCATCACTCAGCAATCCCACAGAAGAGAGTTCCCTTGTCTCAGCCATTTAGGAACATTCTGACTGCTGAGTTTCTGCATGAGGTGTATCATGGGATGTTCTGGAAATACATGAAAATTCAAAAGCCTCACAAATAGGTAATACTTCATGGTTGTTTCTCAATGTAGACACTTCAGAATATTTATTGTTCTCTCCAAAATGTGTGTATCTGTGTATGCAAGCATGCATGCATATATAAAATAGGTTGTTCTAATTCACCAAAAACTAAAACAAGACTTTAATTATTTACTTCTGAATAAACATTTGTCAAGTAAATGACACTTTGAAATTTTTGGAAGTAAGCTAATAGCAGCAATGAGATACAGGATTGCATTCATCTTTTCTTCCATTGTTGATATTTAATAATATCATTTGAATGAAAGGAGGAAAGATTGTCCATACTAACATAGCCAGGGTGACTTTGCTCATTTTCCCAACAACTGTAAGAATCTAGAGAGGAAAAACCTTGTGCATCCATTAAGTACAAATAAATACAGGATCACATCACAAGAACCCAAGGATGTGAGGATGAAAGGAGAAGTGAGTGTTTGCTCCTGGCTGCATCCCAGCAGATAATAAAATTTTCTTTGAAGAAAAAAGTCAATTTGCTTTGGAAAGGTATCTTTGGAAATATTTATATTTCAGAAAAGAAAAGAACAAATGTAAAACTTGATAAGAGAAAACATATCAGGACATATTTTTTTAATTTTAAATATCTTTCCTTCCAACATTTATAAGAGTCATTCAAAGAGACAGGCATAAAAAGCAGAAGTAGAATAAATTAATGCAGATGTAGAATATTCAGTTATTATGACTTGAAATAAAATTATTTAAGTTAATTTTTAGCAATGAGAATATTAAATGATCTGGTGTGAAAAAAAAATCTGGTGGAGAAAAAAAGATGGTAGAATTTTTACTTTAATAGTATCAATTTGAAAAAGACCTTAGACTAGTGTTATTGTTTGGATGTGAGGTATCCCAAAAAGCTCATTGTGTGAGACAATGCAAGAAGATTTAGAGGAGAAATAATTGGTTTATGAGAGCTTAACCCAATCCATTAATTTACCACTAAATTAATCCCATCAAGGGTAACTGAAGGCAGGTGAGGTGTGGAGGGAGGAGGTAGATCATTGGGAACCCACCTTGGGGTATATATTTCATATCTGGCAAGTGGTCTCTCTCTGCTTTCTGATCATCATGAGATCCATTTGCCCTCCACCACACTCTTCTGCCATGATGTTCAGCCTCAAGTCAAGCCCTGAGGAATGGAGCCAGCTGTCTCTGGACCTAGACCTTCAAAACTGTGAGCCCCCAAATAAAATATTCCTCCTCTACAATTGTTCTGGTTGGAGTTTTTAGTCATAGACATGAAAAGTTGACTAAAAAGTCAGGTTACATTTTTCTGTAATATGAAGGGATTCTAGCAAAGACCTTAAACAATAAAAATGTGCTTCATTTTTTAAGTCCTTATAATAGCTTCCTTTATTTAATGATTGATATAAAGCAATAAAAAATAGATAAAAATTTGTGTGTATAATTTTGAAGACTTTATTACACCAAGTAATTATTTGGAAGGCACTTATAAAATACTTTATTTGTCTATCACTGAATGCTATTCACTCAGCTGACATACTATACTGATAAAAGAAATGATACATTTTCATGTCTGTAAAATGACTCAAATTTCTGTGAGAAACAATTCTTTTAGAAAACAAAGTAATTCTAGAAAATCTGTCAATATGTGGAAAGAAATTCTAGAAAATCTATAGATTTTTAATTATTGTCACTAAATATTACATTTGCACGAAATAGAGTAGTTTGATCTAATAGAGCAGATACATTGAACCATAGTTAATAATCAGTTTCTTGATATATTTCTAACATATAAAATCACTTTTATTTCTCTTTGGATGTGAAATTGGAAACTGTGACAATAAGAAATTTCATAAAAAACAATAATGAAATTAAAGATTTTTTAACACAACCAGAAATGGCTCATATGTTCACAAGATTTTATTTGTGAAACATTCCATAATTCCATCAAATTTCATCTTGCAAAATTATTTCCATTAAATGTTAAAAAGGCAACTCAAATTATATTTTCACTATTGCTTATATCATTCATATCTCAGATAATTTTATGGCAATTAAGTTAATATAGCTAATTTTTTTTTATTTTACAAAAGGCCATGCAATTCAACTGTTGCCATGCAACAAATATCTGTACTAGACTTTTCTGTGAACACAATCTTCAGAGAAAAGTTTTCTCAGTTTTCCAAGACATACAAAATGTAGGTAGCCCCCTTTTTCCCCCTAGGCATTGTCATATCTTGTTTGTGATCATGATGTATTCAAGACTGAAAACTTGTCACACAGAGAATGGCAAACTGTAGATGTAGAAAGAATCTGGGCACTCTGTCACATAACTAAATAGCTGAGTCAGCTGGATAAAGACATTTTACCTTTGATTTTGGACCCATTTACTTTTATACTTGAGTTCAGGTTTCAGTTACCTGCAGCATGACATGCCCCAAATGACACTGAATGAGTGTTGGCTCCATTAACTCTAATTAAGACAATAAATCTGCGGAACATATCATCACTGACAGTTGTAAATATTGCAAGTTTACCTTAACTGCAATATACTATGTACCATTAGCTTAATAAATATAGTTTATACCTAATAAGTCTTATGATGCTTATGGCTTGGCTATATATAAAATAATACTTAACAAATGACATCATCAATCATATATATAATATATATATAATCTTTTTCCCAATAATTTGCAGTTATAATAGATAACATAGAAAATTGGTGAATTTCATTTATTACTATAACATAGGTACAATTCTCTACACTAGACTATAATGGAAAATTAACAAATGTTAAGTCAGCATTCATTATATAGTTTACTTATTTGTAATAATCTTTAACCCTTTCTCTTCAGTAAGTCATAAATTGTATTATCTCCATTATTACTCAGCATCTAAATCACAGCAACTTCGATCTTCTATCACAGCAATTACAGAATACAAATTTTAAGGGCTCATATTGTCCCAAGAGATGATTCAACTTTCTACTTTTATTCTGATAACTTGGTGATGTTGAATGACATGGGATAAAGATAAGATGGTATAGAAACAGATATTTGGGGGGAATTTGAGCTCCACAATGTACAACATCTGGAAAATAGGACAAGTTACCTTATCACCTTCGGATTCAGTCTCCTCTTTTGCAAGCCATGCCATTGACAACATTCACCTTTAATAGATTTTCTGAAGTAGAGAGGAAATAATGCATGCATAGTACACAAGAGGCATATATCTGTATATACATATGCAATAAATAAATATATATATATATATATATATATATATATAATTTTATAAAATATATGTAGTTTTCTCCCAAAACTCCAGAAGCATAATAGTAAATAGATTATTGTTTTACCAGTTTTTAAGTCCCAAATATGGAAACATTGAGTAGGAAACATAATGACAAAATCTTAGTAGCTGAGAGATAGAGGGATACAGGTTATGTATGAAATGCACTATAATAAAATTAAGAACTAAACTGATTTAGGTTCCCAGTTTGAGAGATTCTACTTTATTTTTCTACTTTTTATTCATCCATGGAAGAATGGTAGGGGACTTCAGGAATAAGAAGTTCATCCAAGTAGAAGAAAGTTTTTAAAAATATATCCAAAGGACTTAAATCATCATTCGATGGTGATATAATCACATCAATGTTTATAGCACCTCGATTCACAACAGCCAAACTATGGAACCTATGTAGATGCCCTTCAACAGATGAATGGAAAAAGAAAATGTGGTATATATATATATGCAACCGAATATTACTCAGCCTTAAAGAAGAATGATATTATGGCATTTACAGGTAAATGGAGCTGGAGAATATCATGTTAAGCAAAATAAGCAATCCCCAAAAACCAAAGGCCAGATATTTTCTATGATGGGTGGATGCTAATACACAATAGGGTGGGGGGTGCTAGGGAAAAATCAGGGTACTTTGGATTAGGCATAGGGGAGTGAAAGGAGAGGAGGAAGTATGGGGGTAGGAAGAATAGTAGAATGAATAGAACATTATTATCCTATGTATGTACATGACTACATGACCACTGTGATTCTGTCCTGTACAAGCAAATGAGAAGTTATATTCCATTTATGCATGATGTGTCAAAATGCATTCTACCATCATGTATAACTAATTAGAACAAATAAAATGTAAATTAATTAAAAAATGACCATCACTGATATCTTCAATAGGAATAAAGAGATTATAATTATGAACAAATTACTCAAAATATGTTTATAAAACAAAATATGACCAAAGCTGTACAAAGAGGAAAGTATATCAGAAAAAAAATATCAGGAAAGTATTTGAGAAGTAAGAGCCAATTTGCCCAAAGCTGATCCCCTGAAATATGGCCTCTCAGAAAGGGAGGTTAGTCCTTCTCCAAACTCAGAGATTTATCAAGGACTGAATGATTAATGTAGAACCAACTATGTAATAGTTATTCCTTCTGGACCCATCTTAAAAACATTCTCTGGTCATTACAGGCAAGCACAATCTGCATTCTACACTCTCACCCTTCCTATATTCTCAGTTTGTTTTCACCTATTATCCACACAGCCATTGTAGATGCTAACAAAGTAAGGTGTCCTCAGAGACTATCTTAAGGTTGGGAATAGACAGAGTCATTTAAAAATTAATCCCTTTACATTGAACTTAGAGGAGTTGGCCTCCTGGAAAGCTTTATGAAAACAGGTAGTGGCCAATTATATATATATATATATATATATATATATATATATATATATCCTATTGAACTAACAAATTTGGACCTCAACTGTGATTACCCAACAGAGGGAAGAATATTTTATATTTTTCTACAATAAAATGACAAAGTGACAAATCCTATAGCCTATATGACAAAACCCAAAGGATTGGACCTCAGCCTTCTAATTTTGATAGGAGTTATGCTAGCACTGATATTTCACCAAATCATTGACTTAACAGGATGCAATAGTTATTATATCCTGATCTTTCATCATTATTGTAGAGGAACTAGCGCTTTTCTAATTACCAAATTTAAAAGCACTATAACCCTTTCATCTGGGTCCCTCTCCCAAATCTGATGTCCAGTCCAGTGTTGGCATAATGTCAACAATGGGAATCTCCAAACCTGCTATTGATCTTGTCATTGAGTTTTGCAAAGTGAAATCTGTTGCAATAGGTCCACTATGTCTTTGATTGCCTACCACAGATTTTATTAAATCTCTCAGAGAGTGGAGTAAAGAAGAAAAAGATTTGGAAAATAGAAAACAAATGATTAAAAAAATTAGATGAGTAATCCAGAAATCTAACATCTGAATAATAATTTAAGAAAATTTCAGCTAACAAAAAGATAGAAAATCATCAATTAAATCATAATTAAAGGATGTTAGTTTGAAAATTAAAAAAAAAGTCTATCTGGATCTGAGGAAAATATATCAACACACAAGATTAAGAATTATGTAAACAAAGAGAAGATGTTCTCTGGAAGAAAAAAAAAATTCAGCTTATTTGCAAAGAACCAAATGAAATGACTTTGGCTTTTTATTAGAAACAAGAGAAGAAAGATGTTAGTGAATCAATGCCTACATTTATCTGAATGAAAATTATTTTCAAACTGAATTTTTCCCCCAAACTCTAGAATATTTTCCCCAAGTCAATCAAGTATGTGAAAAAAAAAAAGGTATTTTCAAACATGAAAAGTATCAGAACTTTTGCTTTTAACACACTCTTCTACAGAAAGCAATGGGAAGATGTCCTGAAGCAACATATGCAGGCTCACTATAAAGAAAGCTAGAGACACAGTTAGGAGAGAAGTTGGGGTTACCCCCAAATGGTTAAAAATTGACATCCTAGGCCCACAGTCATATATAAGGCATAGTAGATTGATGTCTAACTCCATCAGCTCACAAAACAGTACCATGCTGTTAACCTTATGAAACTACCAGAAGCTATTCTTTTCCATAACAAGTATGCGAATCAAAAAGGAACAAGATATGAAATATAACATCCTTCAATGGGAAGAAGCAAAGGAATTCTAACATACTAATAAAAAGGCCTAAAATGACTGTCATGCAACTGTAACACAGGGAGAAAGGTTATCATTATTTTGGAAGGAAAATTTGTAGAATATAAACAACTGAAATGAATAAACCTATCATACCCATATGTAAGTGGCCTGGTTGAGAATTATATTAAAGTTTTGGAAGGTATGGGAAAAATTAGCAACAGACGTGCAGAACCTGACAAATGAAAACCAACTGCCTAATTATTAATTTTAGGGATAAGGACAGAAAAATTATCACAGCACACAATAGTGCTCAGATAGGAGCAACAGTGGCCCAGGTTTACTAATAAAAGTATTTTCCTTAATAAAAATGTCCAAATATATTAGAAAATGGAGCAAAGCAACAATGTTGTGCACAAACAAATCCTCATTTATGATAAAAGATGGCAGTATACAATATCATAAACTAATAAATGGTGAGTTTTCTCACTTATTTGAAATATACAGATTTATGAAAATCAGAATAATGGTTAAAAATCAGAGCCTGGTTTCACCAAAGGAAAGAAAAGAGAAATGGAGAATTGTATGATTTGATTATGTACCATCAACAGCATTTGAATTTTTAAAACTGTAAATAAGCTACTTTTTATAAATGAATAATTAATGACCCAAACTAAAAAAAAAAAAAAAAAAAAAAAAAAAAAA
>NW_026000211.1:26254697-26307261 GCF_001458135.2 Marmota marmota marmota | reverse complement strand
TTTTTAAAAAAAAAAAAAAAAAAAAAAAAAAAACAATTCAATAGTGACAAATGACACAATTCTGTTTGCCTACAAAGTCACAGGCAAACTGAGAGAGCTGCCAAATACATGTTTACCCTTCAGACATGGACATGTATCTTGCCAAGTAAAAACAGTGTGGATTATGGACTCAAATACAAATTTGGATTTCACCTTCTGAATTTCTAACTTATAAAAAATAAATATACTAGTGTTATTTTATTGTTTATTATGAATTAAGTGATAGACATTTTAAGCCCTGAACATGTATCTGGCGCACAGCAAGTGCTCATTATCCTCAGATTCCATGCAAGTTTGATAACATAATGCAGGCAATGTGAGAGGAGACAGCTAACACCAGTTTACTGATTCAAAGGTAGTTTTCACTTCTCTAACTGGGGATGGACACTATTATGTGTCTTATAATTACCAGCTACCATTTTTCATATTTTATCATTGCTAACATTTGACTGCTGTATAGTAGATGGCAGTTTAAGATACAAAGAAATACCAAAGTGGAACCTATGTGATTGAATATGGGTGTCTTTATTAAAAAGCAAAACAAAACAAATAAAAATGAGAGAGAGAGAGAGAGAGAGAGCAGAAGAGACACATGTGATCCTTGTCATTGACACATGATACCCTCTGCTTCCTAGGCACTCTGCCAGCAGGAAGGCACCTCCAGGTACTGGTCCTTGAGCCTTCAGAACTATAAGCCAAAGAAACCTCGTTTCTTCATAGTCACCTAGCTTCAGTATTTCATTATACTAACAGTAAGTAGATTGATACAGGTGTCAAGGCTGATTTCAAGTTTTGTTTATTTGTTTAATCTGGGCAATTCAAAACTGGGGATTGCCATTTACTAACATGGGGAAGATAGGAATAAATAGATTGATAGGTGGGAAAACCCATGTTTCTGCTGTTAACATATTAATTATGAGATGCCTACAGCATAATCAAGTGAAGGTATGAGTAATCTGTTAGCTATATGAGGCTCTCATAATAAGAAATCAAGATGCAACTTTGGTAAGATTATAAATGTCTTTTAAGGTCATGCGAACTGGATAAGATCACCAAGAAAATGTGTGAAGAAATAAGAGTTGTCATGACTAAGGCTGTGTGTCACTCTAATTCAAAGGCCAAGACAAGAAGGAACTAGGAAAGAAAGGTGGGATGAAGATCTCAGTGAGATCTGAACAAAGTCATGAGTGTGGTTTCTCAGAAGCCACATGAAGATGGTACATGTAGGTAGACAGAAAGAACAACTGATAATACTGCAGATAGAGAAAAATTTGAAGTCTAAAACTTCTGCAACTAGCAGGTCATTGCTGATTCTGAGAAAGGCAGTTGAACTGGCATGTTGGAGGTGTGCCATCAGTTTCCTATGTTGTCACTGTCAGCAGGGCTCTTAACCACTGGGTTCGCCCTCCAGAGAGCATTTCACAATATCTAGAGACATTTTTGACTGTTATAACTGGGGGTTATTGGAGCAGAGGATTGTTAATACTCTCTGGTGAGTAGAAATCAGAGATGCATGTGAGCATCCTAAAGTGGGCAGGACATGACCCCACCACAAAGAGTTATTTGACAAAAATTATCAATAGTGGTTGAAATGGAAACCCCCATCTCCTATCATTATCATGTCCTTCAGAGACAGAATGAGTCTTATTGTTTACAAAAGAGGCATAGTAGTTTAAGTGTTATGAAATAACATAACTAACTAGTTTTAAACAATCATGTTAGACTAGTATTATATTACCAATCACCTATATTGTCATCATGACCATGTGTACCAAAGAGTGGATGATCATGTGTGTACAAGATTATCTGACTGGAGATTTTTGCTGTAACTGAGATCTTCCCAATATTTCTATGCATACAGTGTGTAGTCTTATGATATATTCACATATGTCATATACAAACAAATAGCCCCTTGGGATGTGTGTATGTTTTTAAATTTCAGATTTCAAATTAATTTAGTAAATTATGTTTTCCTTTGAATATAGTATCTTTCTGGAAAACAAGACTGAATAAATTAATTTTGTAAAGTTGTTCATGCATACTAAAATAATTTGCAAAAGAAATGAACAAGGTAAATATGTTTATTTGGAAAAGCTAAAAAAAATAATAAATTGGAACATCATTGTAAGAAACAAAGGACATCCAAAATAATTAAGATGTGCTGCATAATAGTCTGAGTGAATATTTTGTTTCACTTTGAAGAATGTATTAATTTAATTTGAATAATTCTTCTGAACATCTATCTTATAAAAAGGAAATTTGGGACAAGTTTATTTAATTAAGTTCACTGAGCATTAAAATGCATATAGAAAATTAAATCAAAAAGAACTCTAGGTCATGTGACTATGTGAGAGCAATAACTGCTTTTGGTCAAAAGAATATTTGAAAGCAATTATAATTACAGATTATTCAGTTCTTACAGTAGTTCTCAATTCATTCTTTCTCCTCTACAACAAAATTGCATTGTCTACTATGATAATATTTTTTTCCTAAGTGCTGAGAAAATAACAGAAAATGCCAGGCCTGATCTTCTCAGTCATGCTGAATGGATTAGTTTGTTCTTTATCTTTTTTCTTAAGAAATACTTATTGTAATAGAAAAGGATGTTTCTTGCTAAAAATTGTTCAATTTCAAACAATTTAAGATTCCTGTCTTCATAAGGGCAGTACCTATCAAAAGAGACATATTAATGGGATACTGTCACCTAGAATACCTTGAGATTCAATTATGTTTGGAAGACAATTTTAGATCATTCAATTCATTGATATAGTCCATTAATAGATACTCTCAATTATTAACTTATACACCAAAAATTTGAAATCAAGTTTAGATGCTAAATGTTTATTAGGTCTATTATTGTTTATCCATTCACACATGGCTAGTACCAGTATAGGACACTTGTTGCTTTCTCATCTATAAGCAGTTAAATATTACATATTATTACTATTTATTAGTATTAAAACATGAGCTCCTAAAAGACAACATTCTATAATTATATATGTATATAATAAAAACTTGAATTTGACAGGGACATCTGTTTGAATTTGACCTCAGCCACTCAGTCTGTGACTTTAGGGAGGTTGGTTAACTTCTCTTCTTTAAGTTGCTGGTTTTTCACTGAATTGACTGTCATAAGGATGAAATGGGGCAATCATGTCAAAGTACCTGATTGACAATAACTGCTTGATGACAATTAGCTTGTTCTCTTAATGTATAATTAATCTTATTTATCAAAAAGACTTCTAGGGAGTAGATGGTCCATAAGTATTAAAACTAATATATGAATAAAGCTTTTGTTCTGTCTTTCTAGATAATTTTGAGCCCTGAAATCATATCCTTGAATTTGGCAAGAAGGACCTGACCAAAATTTAGAACCATGATTAGCATGACAACCAGTTTGTAGGCTATTGACAAATGATGGTTAAAGGTACATGTGAGTACAGTCCAAGGAGTTTGGCAGAAGAATTACTGAGGGAGATATAACATTTAGTTGACAAAGATGAAATAGATAAAGATTTAAAAAAATAATAATGAATTCAACCAGGAGAGGAGAGAGAGGATAAGTTAAAAATAGAAATGATTTTAGGCCAAGATATTCCTAAAGATAATGAAATGAGTGGAATATATAGAAAAAGGTTAAACTGTTTTGGAGAAAAGCAAACCAGCTTTGAGAGTACTGAAAAATAAATAAGTAGGATAGTAGAAAAGTAGGGTATTTATAAATTATTATAACATTATTTATCTTTAAGAGAGGTGAATATTTAATATTGTTGAGGAAGTAAAGGTATAATGTTTGGATCATAAAGTGAAAGATGGAGACTATCCAGAGGCCATCTGGTTGTGTCAAAGTGCAAGTACTAATTGTCTACAGATGTAGATTTCCCAGCTATTTTCTTAAGGATGAACAGTTAATACCTGTGGTCAATATTGATCACTCATTGTTTCAAGAAAAAAAGTTCAAGTGATGCATCAAGTAACCAATATGTATGTCCAAATTATGCTGGGTGATGAATGTGTCCTTTATTTTAAGACTATTTGTGATCAGAGTATAAAAGAAAAACCAAGAGAGCTGATTTTCTCACTTTATTTTTGCAACTGAGACAAGTAGAGATATCACTGCATCTCAGGCCATCATTTGGTGAAGCTTGATAGATTGGACTAGGGTAATTATGACAGTTACTCTTGAACCATGTTAGAGTCATCTGGTGACACTAAAAAATACAAATAAATAAAAAACATGATGTCTATGTCATGCCTAACAAGAGCAAAATTAGAAAAATTACAATCATAGAGTTGTCCCAGGCATTAAAAAATTCAGTGCTTTCCTGGTGATTATAATCTGTAGCCAAATTCAAAACTTTAAATTGAGAAATTCATATGGCAGGGTTTTGTATATTATTCTCACTTTGGACAGGACACAGAGGTGAGAAAGGTCTGAAGTGAACATAGTGCACTCACTGCCAGCTCACTGTACCCACAGCTGCCTGACCTTTGTGTACACCATTTTCTCACTTTCCATTTTCTTGGTTTTAATGTCATAGAAAGGTTATGAGAGAAATAAGGAAGGAGATTAAAGTAAAATATTATTATAGTAAAATAAGCCTTTAAATACCTTTCTTCTCTGTGAAAACATTATCATATTCAATAATATGATGTTTGGTTCCATTGTTAAGATAAGCAGAGTAAGCCATCCCACAGCTAATGGCTTCATTTTTAGTATCAAAGAGGCTTTTAGAGTTAGAGTGTAGAGAAAAATGCACTTCTACACCTCACCTACCAAGCATCACAGCTTAGCAATGCAGTTCACTCCAGAGCCTTGGCTGTTTCCAGTTCTGATCCTGTGGCTGACTGGGAGCTGCATTTCACTGCCCTGCCCTGCATCATGAGAGAGTACTGCCCTACTTACCACTATCCCAAGATAGTCCAAAATTGAAAATTCAAAGCATGGATTCTACAGAATATTTATTACTTTTTCACCATAGGTAAAGTCAAAAAATCAGGAGGCGAATCATTGCAAGTCAGAGACTGTACAAATAGTTAATGTCACTGTGTATCCTACAGCAGCCATAAAATCTTCACAATCTAACATAACAAGCTAAATTGTGCTGTTGATATCAATATTCCAGAAAACTGTGAAGGAGTTGTTAGGTGATTAAGAATACCAGTGAACACAGGTCAGATTATTATCAATAACAACACAAGAATGGATAGCAGCAAAATAATTAAGGATAGGTGCATTATAGTAGAATATGACCAAGGCTGATATTTTACATATTGTACAATGAAGCATCGAGCAGCTTCTCAATTTATTGGCTCAGGAGAGTATAACTAATCAAGATACTTGATTAGAATCATTAAAGACTTATTTTGCTGACTGTTCAGTAACAGTTAACAAATTTATGTGATAGAAGCATCACATGAACAGTTTAAAATCATTTAAAATTGAATTAAACTGAAATTGAAACAGCTTTTATAATCATTGTGTCCTTAAATAGAATATAATTATAAGTAGTTGTTAATAGCTGAGAGCAGAATTTTCCATTTCTTTAAGGAGAAATCATCTTTTAAAATGTAGGATACATTCAACAAAATAATTAAATGAAGAATCACATGCTTCAAAACAATATGGTAATTTAATATCTACCTTAGTATGTTGACTAAAGCCTCTTATCAAAACATGTTTTTCAATATGTGCTCTGAATATATTGAGATAAAAACACAATCTTCACTTAAGATAGTTTTATTGTTAATTGTTTCTCTAGCATGAACTAAGGTGAATTAATCAATTTGGGTATTTTAACAATTATCCAAAGTAAAACAAATCATACTATTTAATATTTATTGATTAACAATCATATTAAATACCATGAAAAACTCTTCAAATGTATTTAATCTTTTTAAAATCTAGTTAATTTTATTCTAATGACACCATGAAAGAGAGATCATTATCTCCATTCTAGAAATGGTTAAAACAAAGGTTCCAGGAGGTTAGATAACTTTCTAAGGTTACCAACTCGCATATAATTAGCATGTGTGAGCAGACCAGGCTTCAGCTGAATTGAATTTCACCTGAATTCTAAGCCCAGGCTCTGTCTAGTCTATGAGGCAAGCATCCTACCATGCAATTACAAGTCCCTTTTTTCAAAACTCAAATGTGAATAAATAGAGTTTTAATGGCTCAGTAAACTGAGAAACTTGAGAATCAATAGGAAACATTCCTACTTTGGAATCCAATAGATTGTATGAATCAAAAAGGATTGTTTTATAGTTTCTGTTGTTCTAAATATGAATATTTGAAGGTAAATTCAAATTAAAATTAAATTTTAAGAAAGTCAGCTTCTAGGTCATATCAGACATATTTCCAATGCTCAGTAGCCACACATTACTAATGGCTACAGCATTGAATAGTAATGAGAGAGAACATTTTTATTATCAGGGAAATTTTATTGGACAGCACTGTGTGTGTGTATGTGTGTATGTATATATATATATATATATATATATATATATATATATATATATATATATATGTATCCTTACTTTAAATATTTACATCAGGAAAGATAGTATGATCCTTGGCTTAGTGATTTCCAATTTTATCAATATTTTTCCCTAACATGTTTAATGTCTGTCACAGAGCAGCAGTAGCATTCAAATGATAAGGAGTATCAAAATTCAAATAAGAGTTTTTAGTTTTGAAAAGGGTCAACTAACAATACAATTAGAATACTTAACAATATTCTGAAACAGATAACCAACAACAAATTAAGTGGAAGCCAATGAGAATATTAGGTTTCAGAGAAAGAACTAGAACTGGGATTTTAACTAATCTCGGAAATCAGTTTCTATATTTCCTCTTTTAAATTACAAACAGTTTATGTAAAGGAATAACAGTTCATGAATGGGTCAGCTCCAAGCCAGGAGTTATAAGGACACTCCACTGAAGGAAAGAAGAGGGAGCTCTCATTGGATTAACACAGCCAATAAAATTACATAACTTGGGACTTTCCATCAGAATTAATAAAGAAAACTATGCAATTCTAGGCTCCACATTTCTAGTCTTGTCTTTCCCTACAATACCTGTTTTACTTTCATTTCCTAAACCAAGCCCCCCAAATTTTACTCATTCTCTGTTAAATATCACATATAAAAATTATATCGTAGATTTAGTTTTTCTTTGATATTTTGAAAAATTTTACTTCAATAAAATCGGTTTCCTTTTCAACCTCAAAAATTTAATTTTCTATTAAATTTAAAAGCACTTTCCAAAAAGTTAGCCATATGTTCATCAAAGTGATCAAACACACACACACACACACACACACACACACACACACACGTTAATAGATACATCCTTCTAAAAAGAGAATAAATATATATTTTATTTTTACTGGTCCTAACCCTAAATTTAGGAGGAGTAGTTTAAACATCCAATTTGGGTCAGGTGCCTCTTTGGTGATCAATATTAGGTTCTATGGAAACACAGAGGCTAAAGCAGAAACCATGAGTATGGACAGCAACCAGGACAAAAAGAGTCTTTGCCCACTTGAGAAGGTTAGGGGAATAGAAAATAATTTTCTCCATGTCATAATAAAACATTATTTCAGTTTCAGTACTGACACAGCTACCACAAATTTAAGCAATAAGCAAAAGGTATACATTATTTAAATAGAACATTTGTTCAGTGCTCATTTTTAGTATAATCTTGCCATGACCTGTTCAAAAATCATCCCTACCTATGATTATTTGGAATTTAACAAAATTGAAAATGTCTACATTTCTTTGATCTTTCCCATAACTCAATCTTCCTGTGACAAAAATGGTACTGATTTTGAGAGTACATTACAGAATATCATTTTTATTGGAGTCAACGATTGAGAAATATAAACCCTGCAGAATAGCAGCTCCAAAATATTTTTTCATGAACACTTGCATTAAATTAGTAGCATACTGCAAAGTAGAGGTGATGATGTTGTGCTTTTCAATCTTCCCTGTGTTCTTAAAGTTTGGTGATTGGGAAGATGAGAGGAAAAAATGAAAGCAATATATAAATGTTTTGCCTTGAAATTATTTTACCCAAATACCCATGTTAAAATATCCATCCAAGTGTCTGCAGTAAGTTATATGGTAACCTGGTAATATTTTCATTTTTTCCCAAGATTTTTGTTTTGTACTTAGTATTTTACAATGCAGAAGGTGAATATTCCCCAATTGACAACAAAAGCTTGAAAGAAAATATAACACATGAAATAGAGTAAATATTGTTGTGTAAAGCAACTTTAATATAAATATTATGAGGATCACATATGCAGACTTAAATTTTCTAGTAGCCACATGTAAAATGCAAAACCCAACAGGTGAAATAAAATTTAATAATATATTTTATTTAGTATATCAAAATATTTATTGTAACATGTAATTGTCCATAAGACTTGATATTTTAAATTATTTTAATGCTGTCTTCAAAATTTTGCATTTTAATCTACATTTACATTATAGTCTATGCACATTTAGACTATGCACATTTCAAGAGTCAATAATCACCTTATTAGTTCAGTTATGGAGATACAGTTAATAGGAATCAGAGTGTAAATGTAGTGATTCTATTTCCTGGTGCCAATTTCAATCCATAAAAAAAACATGAGGTGAGTAGATTTTCTTCTAAGTCACCTTCAATCTATGTATTAATAACATCAGAAACTTCTGCACATGTATACACAAATGTAAATTTTACTTTCTGCACCATGAAGAGATACTCCCAGGGTGAGTCTTGTTAATTGTTCATTGCTTTAATTCCCTTTTTGTAGTTCAGCCATCTGAGAAGAGGAGCAAGCAACATCAACTTGGAAGAGAGAAACACTCAAACATAAAAGAGTTTTATTTTAATTCTAAAGAATGTAAAACGTGGGATTTACTTAAAAGTAAAATCATACAGCAAGGAATCTGAGAAATTAGATATCATAACTCACTGATGTCTGCATAATTTCTCTATTCTCTTTAAAAGAAACTCTTAGAAATGTGCCTTAAAGCATGCTAACCATGCTGGATATCATTTTGAGCATTTATAGTACCCAGAGTTTCCCATCTGATACATTTAAAGAACTTAAAATTTAAGCACAGATTTAAATGATCACAACTGTTATGACTCTTCCACAATTCAAGAGTGAAAATTATAGGGCAAGATTCAGGAAAGGAGAATATAATTAGTTGAACTGGACTTGAACCAAACACTAGTCTCTCCTAAAAGATGTCACTGATTTTTACAGTTATCATGATACTGTGACCTACTATGTGATTCTCAGAGTTAATGTAGGACCTTTAGCTTGTGTCAATGCCAGATGCCAGGCAGAGCAGTAGCAAAACAAAGATTTTCAGAACCATTCCCTCAAAATCTCTTTGTGATTTTGCCCAAGTTCTGTTTTAACCATTTATGAAATAAATAATGGAGCAAATAATGATAGAGGAAGAAAATGGTGGGAAATACAAAATTATAAACTTAGTTTGCTTTACAAAGTTTTGTACAATGATTTCCCAAGTTATGACCTGATCTAAGTCCCAAGTGATGTCATGACTTAGGCAGACTGGAAGTTAGAATGTGAAGCATATAAAAATCTAAGGTAATTTATAGATTTTATTTGTTTAAATGATACTCATAAAATGCAACAAAATGAATTTTGAAAAAAAATTTTAAAGATTTTTCTTGACCAACATCATACAAAGATTTCTAAACTTTGAATGACCCCACAGATTGATCACAAGAAAAAAAAAATAGAAGTGGGGAGAGTGTTTTCCTGGCACCATCTGAGACATGTCACATACTCTTTATTGTCTTAGATATTTACCAAGCACTTTTACACAGTGAAGTTTTTTTTTAATCCCACAATAATAAAACCTGCTTAATATTGCTCTTTTAAAATTTTATTACTCAATGTTAATAAATGTTAGGGAACTGAAAAACACCTTCAGGAAATGTTACTTTAGTGCAAAAGCTATTATTGAAAAATTATAAAACAAAAATCTTAGTTTTGGTAACTGATATTTCATTAAATCCAGAAAAGTCTACAATTCATATACTTTCTTGGAACCACATCAATTCTACTTCCCTGGAAAGAATCATGAAGGTAATAGAGTTTGTGATAAGCCCTATGTACAAATCAATATGTACTTTTTATACTTAATAATCTAAAAGTATTTGTTCTGTTCTTCAATTGTTTTATTTTAAAATGACAAATATTTCTGATGCTGTATAATTAAGTATAAAAATAACTTTATTCTTATAGCAGTTTACATTCTGATATTAACATAGATATCAAAAGATGGAGATAATTGGCACAAAAGGATATACAGAATAATATATGTTTATAGCAGTTCAATTCATTATAGGTAAGATATGGAACGAAACTAGGTGTCCTTCAACAGATGAATGGATAAAGAAAATGTGGTATGTATACACAACGGAATCTTACTCAGGAACTATAAAAAAGAATACTTTGTGATTTTTGCCTGTAAATAGATAGATCTAGAGAATATCATGCTAAGTGAAATAAGCCAATCCCCCAAAACCAAAGATTGCATGTTCTCTCTGATATGCAAACACACAACAGGGTAGGGGGAAGGAAAAGAAGTTCAGTGGATTAGACAAAGGGGAATGAAGGGTGGAAGTGGGGGTAGAAATAGGAAAGACAGTAGAAGGAATCAGACATAACTTTCTTATGTTCACATAGGAATACATCAGTGTAACTCAACATCATGTACAACCACAAGAATGGGATTCTAATTAGAATAAGTTACACTCCATGTATGTATAATATGTCAAAATACACTCCACTGTCATGTATATTTAAAGAATAAATATAAAATTTTAAAAAGTGAAGAATAAATAAAGGAGTAAAGACAAAAATATGTAAGCTTATTCAATTGTGGCTTATTACATATTTTAATTGTATCATGAAATAAGATGGGTAAAAGTACAGTTTCGGGCAATAGGGACTCACCATGTCCCCAATGCACTATTTCCAATAATCTCTGTTGTGATTGTAACACAATTATGTAAGTAGAGCACTTCAGTGATTGAAGAAGATGTTATAGCACCAAGCAGTGCATATCCATACACATTTTTAAGAAGTGCAGAGGGAATCATCACCAGCATGTCACCAGCACTCTGTCACTCACCCCTTGCTTTCATTCATAGGGACTGTGGAACTTTGTCAGGATTTGTAATCACACACAGGAGATCACTCTCCTTACCAGACTACTCTTCTATTTTGTAGCAAGTAAATAACCTTACAGGGTTTCTAAGGTCTGAACCAACTCTCAGGTGATTTTCTTTCAGAATGTGGATGGGTCAGAGTTACAACAACAGCTTAAGAATATTACAGTTTTCACATAGTTCAAATAAACTCCATTTCCTTGAAATAGTGTAAAAGAAACAAAATACATATTAAAATCAAATGTATGCATGTTGTCTAATATTTGAACCAGAATTTAGATTATAAATCTTAATGGAAGAAATAAAAAAAGTATTTAATGAAACATAATTTTCATAACATGCATGTAAAATGTAAAATTTTAAAGGTCATCAAAATATTTTTATGTTGTTTATTATCTGTTTGATGAGCCCAATTAGATTAAAATTTCACTCCTACAAATCAGAAGTAAGGAAGAGGTAATTAGCCAGTAAATTGTTAATGAGTTAACATGACACAATGGTGTTTAAGAAAACAGTAGAAGCAGGAAGGTCTTTCTCAACTTTCCTTCCTTTTCCTCCTGAAACAGAAGATCTTCATTAAAGAGGAGCCCTGCTAATGTCCCATACCCATACCTGGAGGAAAGCAACATCCTTATCTGTGACATCTTATGGAAGTAGAACACTCCAGTGCTTGAAGAAGATGTTAAAGCACCAGGGAGTGCAGATCCATACACATATTTATCTCTGAAGTCAGAGGAGAATATGAAAAAAATATATAAGTCTTGCTAGGTTCCCTCACCCTGGTTTATTACCATTAGATCATACTAGATTAAACCAATTATACTTCTCCACAACTATCCTCTTCTTCATCAGATCTAGCATAAAAATTCACATTTACTGTTACTTTAGGGTCTTTATTTCTAAAGGCTCCCATGTCATATAAAACTTAAGGTAAATAAATTTGTATGTTTTTCATCTGTTATAGGGAATTCAGCAATGAATGTAGTGATTGGTGAGGAAAAAGATGTTTTCTTTTCTGCCCTGGGCTTAATTTTTTAATGTATCAACTCATTTGACCCTTAAATACCAACCTTTCAAATATGTGCTGACCAAAACAGTAGTACTGAATGGCTACTTAAAATCAAATTGCCAAAGGTAAAATCATGTCCTCAGTACCACTAGCCATATTTCAATTGCTCAGGAGCCACATGTGCCTAGTAACTTTCTATTAGACAGCACTGAATACAGAACCTGCCACCTTCACTGAAAGTTCCGTTGGACAGTTCTGCCCTAAGAACTGTCCAATATTCCCATTAATAGAAGAGGAAGGAAAGGGTTGGAGATAGGAAGAAATCATGACACTCTAATTCCATTACACAATTCTGCTTCCTACAACATGACAAATGTTCAATAAATGCTAACTCTATTTGTACTAATAAGATTTTAAATGTGAGGACAATTTTTAAAATCAAATATGAATATGTACAATGTTCATCCAATAATTATGCTACATTACTTTCTTAAGAGAACAGTTTGCAAAATTACAATGGGAAAACAAAACTCTGGGAAGGATTTAGATGTGGCCTTTATAGTGCCAATAATAGTGTATTCCTATTATTTTCTTGGTGGCATGCTTTTTGATTTATAACTATTAAATAAAATTAAATTATTTGGTATATATTTTTCCCACTTTTATGTTTCAGATTTTTGTATTTTTTATATTAGTTGATCTGTATCCTTCAGTTGAAAACAACTTTTGATTTGTTTTCATTTTTTTTTTCATTTTTGGCCAAACCTACATTTTAGTTAATCCTTGCCATGTGAAAAATGCCAGTACATGAATATATATATGTCCTTTATACTAGATGTTCTTAATCAGCAAATTATCTGATCACCACTCAAGTGGACAATGTGTAGTATTCAGTAACTTTGATCCAGAAAAAAATCTCAAACAAGGGGTGTGGCCGTAGGTCAGTGGTAGAGCATTTACCTTGCATGTGTGAGGCACTGGGTTGGATCCCCAGCACCACATATCAATAAAAGAATAAAAATTAATCATGACAAAGACAACAATTACAATAAAATCTCAAAATTAGATCTGAAGATAAACAAAGTCTTGGGATAAGAGTTATGATATATTATATGAAAATATCATATCTGATTTTATAGTTTATCTAATAGTTTATAAGAAAAAGTACTCATTTATTCTACAAAAACTAGACCTGTGGAGAATATTGGAATTTTATTTGAAGACTTAAGTGGAAAATAATTTTCTAAGATTTGGGCTAAATCATCCAAATCTCATTTTCTTCAAATTTCTAAATGTGGAAATAACCAAACTATTCAGAGATGTCTAAACAAGAACCACCTAATACTTTATGTGGGAATAGGCAACAACTGCATATTGTATTTTGATGACATTCTTGTTTTCTCCTGAACTTGTTCATTTTTGTATCATTAATGACAAATAACAATACAACCAGTGAATGATTTCAATATATATATGTGGGTTTTATAATTACAAATATATAATTTAAAATTATGTAATTAACAATTACTTTGAAATTTAAGTGTTTTATTGCTTTGAGTGTATGTGTGTGTGTATGCATGTGTGTGTGCACATATATATATGAAGGAAAAAGATGTAAAAACTCTGAATTCAAGAAAATAATGAGACTAACTGAGGAGTATTGGGAACATAAATTCTAAATGTGAAATAACCATACATCCTCTTTCTATGTAAAATTTGGTTTATTTCCTAGAAATTACATGGTAAACAGAAAATTTGCATAAGATAAAAATATAATATTTCAGACTATAGTTGAAAACCACAAGAAATGGATAATAATATAGTTAATAGAGTGTGGTTTTTGAGGGCCTGCAGAACATGATTTTATTTTGTGGAAACTTACAGAACACAATGTACTACAAAAGTACCCAGTAGAAAGTTATCAGAGATTCAAGAAAAATCCAAACAAATGTCAATGTATACAGTTTGTATCACCCTGAGAAGATATATGCAGGCTAAAGAATAAGAGTTGATATAGGTCACGGAAATCTCCACTCACATGATTCACAGCATTGAGGGGAATGAAAGGAAGACTAAATTTTTTGCTGATTTTGTTTCAACCAATAATTGGTATCATTAGCAAAACCAATGAAAGGGAAAGAGTAAAAGCAATGAATTTGGGAAGCTGACTTATGAAATTTTATTTGGTTTCAATACAATCTTGCGGAAGGCAATGAACTCTAAGGAGAAAGCAAATTGCTATTCAACACAGGCAACCACACAACATAGAGAAACACATAACCCACATCCCCTGGGATTTCACAGGGAAATAAAAATTGGAAAACAATTTTGAAAAACGTGTATTTTATCCAATCCAAAATGACTATTTGCTTTGATATTGTACAGAACTAGACATATTGCACCATTTTAATATTTCCTGGACAAAAATAGAACATTTCAGATGAAATATCATTTTTAAAAAATCAGAAGTCAATAGCAACTGTATTCTAAGATATTAAAACATAACTTAGTATTCCACAGAATCCAATAGACACAACTCTTTTCAACTGTACCTAAGGCTGTAACATTTTTTTTCTTACTTTCTGAAGTGTTTGACAGCTTACAACCCTCTCTCTTTGTAGTGTGCTAAGAGGTAAACTGATCTGTCAGGGACTCTGGTTCTACAATCCATCTCTCAAGAGCAGGAAAATGTTGAATCTCTTACCAGGCTGTCAAGGGTTCATGGACTCTGACTGTCAGTGTTTTTTGCATTTTTAAGATGCTAGTTATAAAAGCACCTGTAAGCCTTTTCAGCAATTAGTTTCCTGGGGACTGGTTAATAGTACCCTGTCAGGCAGCTAATATTTATGTCTATGGAAGGTAAATGGTTTGTTGAAATGTAGCCCACCAATCATTAATTTCACTACTCAGTGGGAGAATAGCAGTTTACATATTTCTTTTGAAAACTGTTCAAAATGTATACATTTTGGAAATGGAAATGGTTTTAAAATATGCAGAAGTCTTCTTTCGTCAGGATTCCATAATGGAATAAACTATAAGCCAAATATATCCTATGTATTTCTTAAAGATATCAATCACAGAAATGGACTTTTCATCAAGAATTATACACCTAGTGTACTCGCAAGTCCTAAATAATTTTGAAGAATTAGGAATATTAAATTCTAGTATATTTCTAGGAATCTATTGGACATTCCCAACTCAAATGTCCCCATATGATATTTCATTTTGCTTTATTTTTTTTATTCTTGATGGACCAACTTGAATACCCCTAAATAATATGCCTGTCCTTCTCTATGTAAACTCTATCTTGACATTTTGTACATTTTTTCTATGTCTTTCTTGATTAAAACTGGTAAAGTTAGGTTACAAAGAAATAAAATGGACATTCAATAATCCCAGAAATAGTTATACAAAATAATATTCCCATTACTGAAACTTAAAATTTTACAAGATTCCAAATTAGGTGGGGATTTCAGGAGTGTAATACCTTTGTAAAAACTGATTTGAGTTTTTATAATGCTTTTCTTTCACCAACTGCCATTGGCAATTTCTAATTATGAGATAAGATTTGAAAGCAGGGACTTCTTACTCCAAGAGCTATGCAATTCTGTATAATTATCTTGAGTCAAACTTCATCTACCTGTTAAAACACTTTTGGAAAATTATAATAAATCATCAAATTGGAGTATAGTATTCTCCACTATTATTAAGAGGAAAGTATGAAATAAAAAGTAATTACTATTTCATTGTGCAAGAATTCAGGCTAAGGAATATGAAACCCTATTGTCTGCAATAAAGGATCTATACAGTGAGAAGAAGTTCCTATAGGATTATATTTACTTTGGTTAGTAACCACAGGATCATTTGATTTGATTTGAATAATTTAGTGAAGAAACAAATGGACACAGGGAGCATTTGTTTCAACCCCGAGTGATTAAGAAAACTAGATTTAATTTGTCAAAAATTCTTTTATTTTTTTTGTGTGTGTGTTCATGTAGATAGATCCACAAATATACTATTACCATCTTTGGAAGTTCAATGTACTGCTCATTTTATTTCCTTTAAACAGGGACAAACACTGTTAAACAGTAGTATGTTTAATAATCATAGGATAGTTTATAAATTGTTGAAATTCAATTCAAAAGCCTACTCATTTTTTCATGTTTATGTCTAGAATCATTTTTTGTAGAAAATACTCTTTCACTATTATAAACATAAATAAGGGATATTGTCTAATTGATTTGTCCCACATAAAATATCAGAATAAATCAACTTGAATTTTACAGGCTTCAAAACAGTTTTTAAATGTCTAATTTCTTTAACTAACTCAAAGAGAAATCTCTAGGAAAGCACCAGGTGCTGAAGGTATGTTGAGGTAATACATCACTCGATTTATCTATTCAACAAATATTTCTTTCCATGCCATTTAGATACTGATTTCTAAGGAGAGGTAATGATGAGAGCTAACATTTATTGAGGAAGTTCAATGGGAAAGGCATTTATGTGAGCATTTTATTTGTATTGTAATTAAATCCTCACTACAGTTCTCTAGTCTCATTCCACTTTTACTAATGAGAAAACTAAAACACACATGAATAACTATATTTTGCCAACATTACGTAGCTAGAAAGTCGTACAGCTTATCTTAGAACCCAGGCAATTTAGCTTGGAGCCCCAGATTTAAACCACTGGTCTCTATCAATTTTATAAGTTTGTCTTTTTATGAGAAAACCTGACAAAGAAGACAATCAATCATCTAAAAATACTTCAGAAAGCACATCATGTTGCAGAATGTGGAGATGAGCCAAAGATAACGTCTTCAAAGTTTGGATTATTCTATTTACTGGTTTAGAAAACTGAAAGATAATACAGGGGCCCCCAACTTATAGCTGAAAAATCAAGTCAATTCCAAGGCTTCGTGATTTCAAAAGAACATTATATGGTGTGAGAGGAAGAGGCCAATAAAAGGAAAAATTCACAGACAACAAAGGACAAACAAACAGATGTTATCAAGGGAAGAACTTCAAAGTAATTTTCTCAGCTATACTGGGAACAGATGATCTGACAGACCATGGTACCCAACTCCTTAAGTTTCTCAGTTAAAACATTTTTATTATGAATAAATCCTCACTTATTAAATTGATAAGCTGGAAAGAGTGGGCTTATTTGACATATGATCCAGTGAAATGCTCAATATATAGGACATACACAAATCAAGAGCTGAAATGCAGTTTTTAGTACTATATTAAATATCATGAGACATTTGGTTTGTTATTTTAAATTGAAGATAATACAGAATTCCCCAGGAGGAAAGCAGGCTGGCTTCCAAGAGTATTTTGAAAGCATACATCTAAAGCTTATCACCCATTTTCCAATGGGAAAAATAGTATAAAAGGTGCTTAGGTTTTCAGGCTAGTTATCAATGACTTCATAAGAATTTATCTTAAGCTTAAATATTAATATTTATAACAATGTAGCTAATATGATAATGTGCTCATTATCCAAACTATAAAAGTTCATATTCTCTCTTAATCACTTGAGTACTTGAGAAAACAATATAGTAATTTGAGGAAAATGAGTAGGCAGGAGTGACAATTCTAAAGCAAACCCTAAGCAGTGAAGAATGTTTTGGAAGTTAATGATACTATATTTTGGTTACATCTAATTTTGCATTAAAATTTATGGCATTATTATTATTGAAGATAAAGGCCACTCTGCCTTACTGAGCATCCTTCTCGTGATCTGATCTATTTCTATTCTCGTGCATATGGAACAAGAAAGAGATAAATAGAAAGATTTCAAGGTAAATTAAGAAAAAAGAAGAAAACAGAGGATCTCCCCCACACATAACTGAAAAAGCTATAGAAGAGACTGAGGTGCTGTAGGAAGGAACTCGAGGATGCTGAATAGAGATAAGAAGATACTGAATAAGGAGAACTTTACTGAGTTATAGAAAATAAGAGAAAAACTAATGGGAAATACAGCAAAATTCAGTTGCCTGTGGTGCGTCTCCAGGCAGCAAAGTCAGGGTAGGCCAGTCTGGAATCAAAACAGCAGTCAGAGAAGAGAGGCACCAAGAGATGGACAGTGAGAGCAAACAAAGAAAGGGGTCCATCTATGCTGGGTTTACAAATCCAGCCCTCATCACCCATGTCATAACCAAAGGTTATAATCAGTACGTCTTCACTGAGCAGTTGTTATAAACTTTGTTAATGTAATATCAGTCTCTACTCTGTAGTTGGACAATTTAGAAGTAAAAATTCAAATGTAATCTCTCATACCCAATAGAGAGACACTCAGGTCCTACAAAGATGTATCTTCTGATATTTACACAAAGACAGCCATTCTTCTTCTCTTTATTGAATTAAGATTCCTAATATTAGTTTCTACCATTCAAATTATTATACATAAATATATTAATCATACTTTCAAAAATAATTAGGAAATTTCAAATTAATTTCCCCCAATTTGTCCCAATTAATATATATTATACTCAAGTTATATAAAGAAATGCATTTTTTAAAAAAATAGTTATAATTCAAAATAAAGTTTTTAAAAATAGAATATATATATATATATATAGTCATACATCACATAATGATATTTTGGTCAAAATACATACAAAATGGTGGTTCTAAAAAATTTTAATTAAACTGAAAACCTGGTATTGCCTATTGACAATTAAGCCATTGTATTGTCAGATGCAATAGATTGCTCAAAGGTTTCATGGTGATGATGATGTAATAAATCACGATGCCTTTCATATGAAAAATAAAGCATTCACAACTAGGTTCAGTAATAAGACCTGAATGTAATAATAAATGACTATATTACTGGTTTATGTATTCACTATACTTTTTATCATTATTTTAGAGTGCATTCTTTCTATGGATAAAAAGAATTTAAGATCAACACTATGACATATAATGCCAGCAGCAGCTGCATACATCTAATGTTTACCAAGTCTCTTGATTACATCATTTTCTTTTTCTTCCTTTTTAAAATTTTTTTTTTAGTTGTCAATGGACCTTTGTTTTATTTATTTATATGTGATGCTGAGAATCAAACCCAGGGCCTCACAACACGCTAGGCAAGCGCTTTACCACCGAGGCACAACCACAGCCCAAATTGCATCATTTTCTCTTGTGCTTGATTTCTTCTCTTATTGTTTTCTCTGATGTGGTACAATAGTCTATAACATATATTTATACCATGGAGCCCATGGTGTGTGTTAGGCTCTACCATTTAGTTTTGTGTATGTTTAATCTATGCTGCTTATACAATGATGAATTGCCTAACAGACACACTTCTTAGAATGTGTAAATTGACACAGGATGTGCAAGCAAATGCAGGTGTATATATGCACATATTTATGTATATTGCATATGTAATGAAACATGTGGGCATTTTTTTGTCACATATCTAGTTGATCGTTCATAAAACAGTTCAGGGAATAAAGTAAGATTTTGAACTCATACTTTGTCAGGAGCAAGCTATTTTAAATATGTTACCATGCATTAGATATGAAAAAATCTGATACAATCAATCATGGAAATTAGCCCAGAAATTTATAGAACCATATGCAATTGGATGTCTGTTTTTCATCTTAATCATTCATTAGTACCAGATATTTCCAAGCTAGAAGGGTAGTCCAGGTTTATGTTCTACTTGCCTTGAGTTATATTTTTATGATTTGCTATTTTCAGTTTTCAAAATAGAAGGCAGAGAATGAATGCCCATAAGCACTTTATTTATCTATGCAGAAGTGGCACTCCATTTTATGTTGTAACAAAAACTGAAATATCTCTATTTTTACTTTTCATTATTTTCTGCTCCTTCTGTAACACTGGGTCCAATCACTGCTATTATAGCTTCTCAATATATATGTAAATGGCTTGCACAATACTTCCTTACATATTTTTAAGTTCCTTTGCATTTTGTAACTGTTTTTTTTTTTTTTTCTGGCATTTTAAGCCTACATTTCCAACTCGTGAATTTCCTGAAACTCTTCTCTCCCCCATACCAGGCCAGTGCTCTGAATCTAAAGGATATTTATTAGGTACTGCTATTGAATTCTTCATATGGCCTTCTAAAACTATTTCACAGTGATAATGACAAAAAGAAAACAGTATTTTAATATGAAGAATATTCCAACACATTCGCAATATTTCCTTACAATCCTAAACTTCCTCTTCTTAACTAAGCCAACATTTTTAAGTGCCTACTAAATCACTGATGCTATGCTAGGTGCTGTTTCAAACAATAACCATCTTTGACTTTAAGAATAGCATAGTATAGTGAGAAAGGTTGACAAAAAAGGAGGAAAATGAGAGAGGAGCAAGAGGAAGAGAAGAAATGAGTGATTATGATCTAATGTGGTCATTACTCACAAAGAAGAATTCCGAAAGTCACAAAGGTCTGAAGGGTTCCGTAATGACTGCACTGATGGAATTGCACCTCAGATGAAAGTGGAAATAAACCAGACATCCCAGGCAGACAGAATAGCTGGAGCAATGATAACGTGTCTTATGAGTCACTTCAAATTCCATACTTTAACTGCAGATCTTCCTCCTTATTTTCAATATTGGATTGCATGTTAACAGATTTGAACATAAAGCAAGAACAGTTTATTCGTGACTTCTTAAAAAAAAAAAAAAAACAGGCCATTCAAATCAAACATGCCTATATGGCACTGATTTAAAGAGATGCTATATTAGAATATGATTTCTCCACTATGATGTTCCTACTGTTCAAGAACTCTTTCAACTAATAGAGCAAATAGCAATTTTATTTCAAGTTTTTTCTAAAACTCATCTGTTTTTAAAAGATAATAAAGAATATAGGATTAAAATAGTGCTACATGTGATCCTACATATGAGAAAAAATGCATTTTAAAAGATGTATTCTGATTGAAGAAAACAAAATATAAGCAAAGTACTACTTAATTGTACTATAAGTCTATTCAAAAAGTTTGAAAATTTTTAAATAAATTCATTAAAGCAAAGAGCAGACCAAAAATAAAAATAAATTTACAATTTTACTGATTTTCCATGTTTCAGGAGGGCTTCAGATGGAGTACAGTGTTCAGAGAAGTTCACAAGGACCAGGAAGGTCAGTATAAGGTGGTAAGTATGAGCCCACAGCCTATGGGATGGGAACTAAGGCTCTCAATGCTAATAAAGATGCCATAGCTAGGGCTACAGCTGAAGTAAGCAAGAGAGTTTAAAAAAAAAAAATGTCTCAGAAAAAAAGATTAGAGCATAGGGTCCTGGGAACTCAATAAGTAAGCTTAAAAGTTCTTCCATTTTTTAAAATTATGCGAACTTAGGTACACACACAAACACACATAAACCTAAAAAAAGACACCTTTCTTGTAAGTAACATTCTCTTTTTGTAATTTTTAGTTTCAAAGGACTCCTTGAAATTTTAAGCCCTGTTGACCCAGGATAAATTTAATGTAAATCAGAATTCAATAGTAAATATGATTTGGTCTACTTTTTTTTAAGTAGGATACAGCTGCCACTTGCTATATTAGATATATTTTGGCCTACTACCAACAGAATTATTGAGGATGCTTTAAATGATGTAGCAAACTCATATTTATTCAGATCTCATGAGAAAATATGAATGACTTAAAGAACTTCTGATACCACTAAAGGAAATTCTCTATAATTATGAAAGGGAGCTGTTTTAAAACTATTAAATCGTCATTTCCAATCATTGAGGTTGTATCCCAGTGGTAGAATCAGTGGTACCACTTCTTATTAAACCAATAAGTCATGGTCCCTCTACAACATGAAACATTCCCAATAGTGTGCCCTTTAGAGAAACCACCTAGTCAAGTGCAAGTTATGGTTAAAATAATTCTTATATACTTTTTGTTACTGAGAATACAGACATAGCTTCAAATTCTACGATTTCATTGTAAGTTCACATAACAAAGTTCATGGATTGTGTGTGTCTCACAAAATTTATATGTTGAAGGCCTAACCCACAGTTAACCCATAGTAACCCATAATGTAACTCTATCTGAAGGCATCTTTACAGAGATAATCGTGTTAAGGTAAAGTCATTAGGGCAAACACTTATCCAAAATAACTGGTATCCTCATAAAAAAAGGGAATTTGGGCATAGAAAAATATTCAGAGTGAAGAAGAAAGGAAGACCCAAGGAATAGACAGCTATCAAAAAGCCAAAAAGAGTCCTTAGAAAGATCCAACTATATTGATATCTTGATCTTAGACTTCTAAGTTCCAGAATTATGAGACAATCAACTTCTGTTATTGAAGCTATTCTGTTTGTGCTAATTTGCTATGCCAGCCCTAGCAAATAATACAACAATGTCAACAATAACAAAGTTATCATATGGTATTAATTTTCCATTGCTTCTATACCAAGTTACTATAAACTTAATGGCTTAAACAAAACAATTAAATATCTTGCATTGTCAAAAATGAGGAGTCTCATTGGGCTAAAACCAAGGTGCTGAGGGGGCCATCTTTCTTTTAGAGGCTCTTCAGGAGAATATATTCCGAGGCTTTTCCAGGTTCTAGTGGTTGCCTGCATTCTTTGGTCCATGACCCCATCATTTTGACCTTTGCTTCTATGATCAAAACTCTTTTACTGACCCTGATTTTTCTGCCTGTTTCTTATACTTATCCTTGTGACACACTGGACCCATGAAACAATTCAGGACAACTGTGCCATCTCTCAAAAAATATAATCACATCTGCCAAATTATTTTGTACAGTTAAAGTAACATGTAAATTCCAGGGATAGATGTGACCATCCTTAGGGAGAAAAAAGTGTTTACCCTATCACAGATATGTTGAGTTATTAGCATGTAAAACTAACCAACTAAGCATTATACCTTAATTTTCTTATTTGATTTTCCCAGTTATTTCATGGTAGTGCATATTGTAATGTTCATTTTCTTTGAGCACTTAAATTTTTGCATGTTTATTTAATAAATCATTTGGTCTAACCTTTTAAATTTATATAAACAATATTTTTTATGAATGTTTCTGTTTTTCACATAACTTTTTTTTACATCAAGATATTGCCTCTTTCTTTTAGTTCTTTAAATGAACTCATTATGTCACATTTAGTCAATTCAAGTCAAGATGGAACATGAGAATACAGACAATAAGTATGAACTACAGGATTGAGACAGGATGGATAGGAGAATTCTCGGACTCTACAAGAGTATATAATAAGACTGTCACATTGAGTCACCAGGCCCAGGGGTTCACAGGGGCAGAGAACTGTCAAACTTTGCAAACATGACTGCTTTGTACAAAAGCATAGGTTAGACTCAAAGCAGCACTGAGTGGAGAGACTATGTATTTTTATCATCAGCATTATTGATTTGGTGAATAAATCCATGAAGATAAGGGACAGTGCAATTTATCAAGATATAACCATTCTTGGCATGAATAAGGCAATGTTCAACTAAACTCTATCAAATAGGTGAAAGTAACCAAAGGGCAATTATTTAGCAGGGCACTAGTTATCACAGGCTCTTCTTGGTACCAGGAGACATGGAATTATTGATCTATAGCCTGAACAAACAGAAAGCAGGAGCTCAGCAGAGATGAAATGTCTTCACGTAAAGGATATAAGCCAAAAGTCCCAGAAATCAGGAACACAGGGTCACTGGTGCACAACAGCATCTTTTTTTTTTTTTTTTTTTTAATAGGACATGTTCTGAGTCCTTTTCACATACTAATTAATTTTATCCTTATAAACATTTCATGAAGAATTTGTTACTATTTTCATCATCAGTGACCCTCTGTCAGTCAAAGGCCACAAGGGAAATACCTGGATTCTCTTTAGAATGGGTGTTATCTGGAGACAGAGATAATTCTCTCACTGAATGTATTTGTAAATCTGTTCTAGAAGGAGGACAAACTACAGTGAGGCTAATGAAGCAGAAAACACTCCTATCAGCAGGTATCCTGTGGTTTACATGGAGACCATTTCTTTTGTCTACTCTTAGACAAAATTATCAACTGGTCTTTTTTCCCCCTCTTTATCTTTACCTTTGTTCAAGTCACAGCATGACCTTGTCTGATAATTGATGTTCTGCAAGATTTGCTTTCCATAGAGAACAACAGGGCTCAGCTCTAAGTAGCAATCCATTTCTCCAAATCAGGGCTACTTTTCTCTTTCTCAATCTTCATATTATTAGTAAAGAAACAGAGGCCCAGAAGTTTCAGTAATTTACCAAAGGTCATAGGTGTCAATGAAGACTCTAGTGCCACATGTCCCAGCCCAGAGCACACCATAAAGGCTAAAAGTATAAATGTATGGGTGCTTTCACAGGATTCCAGCTTTGTGTTCTTAAACTTTTATTCTTAAACTAATTTACCTGAGCTAGTACCTGAGGTGAGGGCTCCACATCTCACTATTTACATTCACCATTCTGTCATTTAAATAATAATTTACTATTCTTTTATTCAGATTGTATTTCTTACTGATCCAGAATTTTAATACAGATTGAGTATTTCCCCAAGATGAAAACACTTCTACATGTAAAACAATTTTAAATATTGCTGTCAATGAGATGAATTTCAATTCAGTCATAAAATATTCCCACCCATCTCATAGACAAACCTAGTTCCAAATTCTTCCTAACTTTTTATGTTAATAACTATTAGAATAATTTAGTAATCCGTGGTCCTAATTTGATCAATATAACATATTAATTTTAGTTATTATATAACTCAATTCTATCAAAATTTTTATAGTATGGAGATTCATGGTGGTAAAAAAATTGTAAATAATTTTTAATTTTGTATCCATAGGCATTTAATAGAATAAAATATATTTTCAAATTGAAGAATTGAGTTACAAAAATTTCTTGACTGAAGAAGTTAATACAATTTACGAATGTGGATGCAAAACCATGATTTCAAAAAGTTAAAATTTATTTATATGTAATATATATTTAAAATAAAATACAAAATATTTCAAATTGCAGTGATATGTGAAATGTTTATGAAATAATTGCTTAATTTTTTTAAACATAAATATTTACAACATTTTTATATTATATTTTATGTAATTAAACTTGAAAAATGTTCTATGTTACTTAAATATTTTTTTCAAGTATTTATTTACTTTTCAGAATTCATTCAGGGATTACCTAACCAAAAAATTTTAAGATGACCTATTTATACTGTCACTATTTGGACAAGATCCATTTATTTTATGAGACTCTGAAAAAAGAACTCAAGAACACTAGGGTTACAGAACATATGCTAATGATCTGCCCTAATTAGATACTATTTTGTTTCATTCCATTGTTCCTGAAATCCATTTTCCTTAGTTTCTTCCACCTAAGCCAAAGCAGGAAAGCCTTTATTCTTGCCTGTGACAGTCACAGCAAATTAACCAGTCTTCTCTGCTGCAGATCCTATACCCTGCTCACAGCCTTTAAAAAAGTCTACCATAGACAAGCTCCATATGTAGGAATCTACTTTTCATCCTCTTCTTGGGCAATTTCGGTCCCAGAAACCTCCTTCAATTGATAAAATATTTTCCCAGAGGAAATCTTTTTTATAATCTATTACCTTTTATTCACTTATGGATGTTTCAGGTTGTTTGCTCTATTTATTATGTGAGAGTTTCTTAAAATCTCAATCTCATGACAATCTACAGTAATTCAACTAATGATTTCAACAGTTTAGCAATTAAAAGAAGTGGACTTGGCATATTGTATTACATGTGGATCAGAATGATAGCACACTATTTTAGTAAAAATATTTTCATTTATAGTGTATATGGAGAAGGAGGCCTAGCTGTGCTAGAACTGAATTTTAGATGTATCTGCTGAGAGAATTCAGAAGACATATCTCTTTCCACCTTTAAAATATATTTGTGTAAACTTACTTAGAAGCTTGCATGTTTTCTTGGAGAAAAACTCAAAATATCATTCAAGAATTAAATAAGTCACAAAATGTAAAATAAATTCATATTAGCACAGGGGTGAGAGTTGGGGAAGAAAAGGGGTAAATGACTCAACAAAGAGAAATTGTAAGAAGGACAGGAGGCTTTTCCATGGACATTTTGTTTCCTTTCTTTTTTAAAAAACAAGCTAGACCCAATAGCAGAGCCTGAGGGTCTGAGAGCAGAGTGCTTCTGAACAAAATTGTGGCCCAGTTGTTTCAACTCATCTCAGCCTCCTCACAGTATCTTGCAGGAAAAAAAAAAAAAAAAAAAAAAAAAAAAACCAACACTGCTTTAGAGTTCTTCTGAGCAGACAAAATGCAAAGCCTTTTATCTGCAATGGAGGCTGAGTAGGAGAATTGAGGAAGTTTCAGTTCATTGCAGAGCTGTACTTGGCAGCAGAATCAGCTAAGCACTGAGGAATGCCCACAAAAGCAGAGGCTGTAGTCACAGGGTCAAGACAGTGAGATGCTCCTATGAATGGCATCCCAGAGGCAGTGTCCAAACACTCTCAGAGGCTCCAGTTTCATTATTCATGAGGAGAAGACATAAATAAATAAATAGAACTTTGAAGCAGACATTGTGTTCCTGTAAGTGAGCAATGGGTTCTTTTAAGCAAGAAATACTGAGGTCTATATACTAAAGTGTTCTCGTTTTAATGCAAAAAACAAAAAATGATGAATCATGGTGATATTTTAGTATTTATATTTTAAAGATCAATAGCCTGGTTAGTGACTTTTTAAAAATATTTAATAGACACTGCCCCAAAACAGCTAAGATGGACTTAAATTGTTCACTATAAATCCAACAATCCAGGTGTTTTAAGAACTGCTGGATTAAAATTAGGAAGGCCTGGCCTAACATTTTTAGAAAAAGAAAATGGATACAGGAGGTGACATTTTGTTTTCAAAAACATATTTTATGATAAATATTCAATTTACTGAAGTTATCTGATGAAAATATTACTATTAACCACCCAAATTTATAAGTATACAAGTTGTTTATATTTAATTAATATTAGTTTGGTGTCATTTAATTTTTTTAATGGAAAATTCTCTTTTCCTTTGTTTGGGGGGCAGGGCAGGGTACCAGAGATTGAACTCTGGGGCACTCAAAAACGGAGCCACATCCTCAGCCCTATTTTTTGTATTTTATTTAAAGAAAGGATCTACACTGAGTTGTTTAGTACCTAGCTTTTTGCTGAAGCTGGCTTTGAACTTGTGATCCTCCTGTCTTAGTCTCTGGAGCTGCTGGGTTTACAGGCATGTGCCACCATGCCTGGCCCATGTAATTTAAATTTTTATAACTTGAATTATGTTGAATAAGACCAATCCATTATGCACTGATTTACAATTATTTCATTAATTAAAGGAGGCCCTTTAACACAAACTATAGTCTATTGACTTTGAATAGCCTATACAGACTTAGATATCTGCAAGAAATCTTGAATTTAACATGCTCAACAAAAATGTCTTCAATTTCTCTGTAAAGTTTCAGCTCCAGCAATCTTCCCCATCTTGTTAAGAGATAACCCCATTCTTACAATCCATAAGACCAAAAGCCTTAAGTCATCCCTGATTACTCTCCTCAAGGCTGTTATTGAAATTGTTAGCAAATTCTGTGGCATACTCCTCCAAACTATCCTGACCCTGATCGCACTTCTATCTGCACTGCTACCAAGTCATCTGTGAGACTACTGCAAGCATTTCCTAACTTGTCTCCAGGTTTCTACACCATAGTCTTTTTTCCAGGTAATTTGATCAAAGTATTGCTCTACTTAAAGAGGATTTTAAATAGAGCAATACTTCAAAACCATAAAGGCCACATTGCAGCTTCACACCTGCAGAGGCTTTCTTTGGCCTGCAAGACTGCATTATGATCTAGCTCCTCAATATAATCCTAAATTTATCTTCTACAGTCTCATCTTCAGATTTCTTCATTCCAACTTCTCTCCGTGCCATTGAAAGTCCCATATTCCCAGCTCAAAGCATTTTCACCTGTTTTGTCTTCTAACAAGATAACCCTTCCATGCAATATATTTGTGGCTTTCAACTCCCCTTTTTTCTTTTAACTATATGCAAAACTTGTATTTTTCAGAGTTGCATTTTTATCTGATTACCTGATTACCTGAAATAGTATAGTATGTCTTCTCATTCACTTTACCAGTTACATTTTTCTTCAGTGCAATTAATACTTACTTTTGTTTATATTTGTTATCTTCCTATAGTATGTAACTATATGAGTTCACGATACTTTTGGATGTGTTATGATAGCCAGAATATGTGGATTATTCTCAGTAAACTCTATGAGATGAATTAAACAATATAAAAAAATAGAACCTTATGATTTTTTAATCTGTTCTATTTTAATCTGTCCTTTAATGACTTCTAAAAACCCCACTTAGCAGAGAGTTACAATATAAAATTGAATTAAAAAATTTCAGGAATTTTTCTGTTTTTAACAAATTATTAGGCAACACATCATGCCTCCTCTGACAACTATTCCCCTTGATTATCAATTCTGAAACTGTATGTCTATTTTCCCCAAATAATCATCATATGCTTTGTTTTCTAACCCTCAAAATAAAACCACAGACTCTGATATCTATTTTCCCACCAGAAAAGGAACATGGAGCTAGAATAACATTATCCAAACATCTGACCCTATCTAGCCCTCCCACATTTATATATGAACCTATGAATCCTGGAAGGAGTACCCTGAAGCCAAAAGAAAGATGAATACCTAAGTTTCATGCCTGATTTGCATGCTCAAGAACATTTGGAGGAAGTAAAAGTGAATGGTAAAAGTCTTCAGTTATATAAAACTGATAAATTATACAACATTGTTTGATTTATATAATTATAAAACAAAGTTTTTATTTTTTTTCTCACAGATTCTTTGGTGGATTGTATCACTGACCTCAACTCTTTCCACATCCTTCTACCTATATCCTGTCCATGGATTTACTATTGCCAGAGAATATGTGCCCATCCCTTAACTTTGGTCTCTACCCTGTGATTTTCTTTAACCACAGAATGAAAGCAGAAGTGACAGTGTCACACTCTGAGCATGAGTCAAAGAGACTGTTCAGTTTCTGATTGTCATTTGTTCCTTTTTGTTCCTTACATATCACATCAGATGTTCATCACAATTATTAAAGGAAGTCCTACAGCTCCACATATAATGAATGATAGGCATGTGGAAGAGAACGACTCCAAAACAACCCACAGAATTGCAGCAATGAGAAAAAGCTCCCAGCCACAAAACCCTGAATAAAGCACTTATCCTGGCCCAGCCAATCTGCAGACATTCCAAGAGTAATAAACATGCATTTTTTTTTCTTTTTTTAGCCACTGAGTCTTGAGGTAGCTTATGCATAATAGCAACATAATATAATCTCCCTTCTAAAAATTTCCTTGAAAATTCTTAAAGAAGATTTTTTTCACATTAAGTAAGAAAAAAATTAAATTGAGTACAAAAATATGAAAGGATTAGCAATCAAGTTTAGATTGGAATATTGAGCAGGAAAATGCACTTTTTAAATAAGGTGCATAGGAAGAATTTGTAATGAATTAACTTCTAATAAGTTATTTTTATAGAAATATGAACAGAATGTGAGGTTGAAGTGCTTTCATGATAAAGTCTGAACAAAACAATATAGAAAAGAGGAGAAAAAAGACTTGTGATATTCATTGATGTTAGCATTTTATTATTCCACAAAGAATCTTAGTGTACAATAACCATGTAAAACTACAGTTTGCCTAAAAGAAATGAATTCCCAGAATAATAAAAGCTACCCTTTGAAAAATGGAATGAAGAGAATCATATAATTTATCAGACTGTAAATAAGAGATTGCCTAAAGGCCCATGAGAACAATGCCAGCAAATAGTGTTCAGCCAAGGGGGCTTACCAGAACCAACCCAATGTTCCCCTCAGGACCCATTCAAGGAAGATTTAGAGGGAATATCTAGACATGGAAACTTTTATTAGGGATTATCATAAAACACTGATTGAAAAACCTTTTTCAGTATCATACCAGGATCATTTTTTTGAAGCCCAAATGTTTCATGAGTTATCAAGGTGCAAATATATCAATAGTTATGAAGTTAATTTATTTAACTTCCCATTTGTTTTTGTATATATATATATATATATATATATATATATATATATATATATACTCATATATATGAGAACATTTCGATATGTGAATATTGAATATATCTCTAAAGAGAGGTTTAGATTTGGAGGAAATTGGAAATTAATCCCTTTTCATTTGTATGCCTATTTTCCCCAAATAATCATCATATGCTTATTTGGGCAATTGTTTTATCTTAGCTTGACAAAAATATATATCACTACATTTACATCAGAAATAGCTAATTCAGAAGTAGATGGCATAATTCAGCTCATAGGAATTTAAAAGTTCTGTGATGCTGATATTTTTTTGTGTATCCGTCAAATACTCCTGATATTTAATATAGCATTCTTTCCTATAGGAACTTGTATTCTGTAACATCTAGCAAAATCCACACTCTCACAAGATTTAGTAGCAGGTAACTTTCTGACCATTCACACTGAGCCAGGCACCACTGAGAGTTAATAGAGCAGAATTAACATCTTTAAGCCTTGAAACCATCTTATAAAATACATTTTATTGTTATCTCCATGTTACATATTAGAAAAATGGAAATTTATTTCCTTATCCAAGATGGAACCAGAAGAATAAATCAGGCAGATTGATTCTTCATTGTCATATCACAACACTAAAAAATTGGAAAATAAAATAGTAGTCATCAGATTTCCCCTTAGTAAGAGAAGAGTTCAATTGGAAAAATACCATCCAAAATTTCTTAATTTGGAGCTGAGACTTTGAGAGAATTAGTTATCTGTAGTTTTCCTAGAAAAGAGACCTCAAACTCTCATTATTTTAAATATGAGATACATGGCAGTGTAGTATTGAGTAAGCTAAAGTATACCAGGGCACTTTGCAGAAAGGGAAGTAGAAATTGCTTAAATAAACAGAAATGTTGGATGTTCAACTTTAAGTTGCTTGCAACTATAATTTTGCCCCCTGCCTTTCTCCTTATTCCCAACAAGTTGGCTCTATTCACCAACTTGTGTGAGTGATATTTTGTTTGCTTGATGTGTTGTGGGTGGTTGTAAATCAAGGGTCTTGTTTCTATCTCTGGATCAATATATTAAATGAATTCAGTGAAAGAAGAACCTAAAATATAATCATGAGAATATTAAGTTCATGGGAATCCACAGGAATCTTGGGAACTTTTTAAGATACTGGGATTTCATCAGGACTTGACATATGGGAGGAATTTGGGGGATTATTTTTAAATACTAAAAGGATGACCAAACTCAGCTGATGACCAGTAGATGGTTTATCCTCACCATCAGAAAATCTAACAGCCATCTTACCCTGGCTTCCAAGGACACCTACCCTTCAAAGAGTAGTACCTTACCTTATACCCAGATGCTTGACAATTAGTGGAATTTTCTCTCTTATTTTTTATTCTCTATTTTTGGCTCTTCCTTTGTCTTTTTCTCTTTTCTTTTTCTTCACCACAGACTCAACCCCAAATTACCCAGATCTCTGCCATGGCCATGAACCAAAGTTCCCTGTATAAACGCCATCTGTTGTGGGGGTTCTACTCCCACAAATAATTGAGTTGATAAGAAAAACACAGTAATCAATAATGTTATATCTGGGACCAGAAGCATGAAAAACCAGAACAGATTGGAGCTCCCCATATTCAGTATAAACCAGTGATGTGGGAGGGGCATTCCCCACTCATAACAGCTGCCCCTTTTACAAAACCAAAGTTAGATGCTGACAACACAATCGAGAGTTGTAGGGGGAAAAAATTGTGTAGTGAAGGTAAATGTGAATACCATTACCTATTTCTGAATTCAGTGAGGAACTCGGGATTCTTTTAAAACAGTATTATTATCCACTTTTCAGTCTCAATTATTTTTAAAAAATAAAAATGAAAATAATTATTTTATTCCTTCTCATCACTCTTATTCTAGATTCTGATACCTACATACTTTGGCAAACACAATTGCATTACTTAAAGCAGAAGGACAGTTAAATCCTTTGTTCTATTTTCAAATTATATATGTAGATCCTCAAATAAACATATATATCATGCTTTCCCCATTTTTTAAAATTTATTTTGCAATAGAGATCTAAAGATATAAAATAAAAGATGTGACTACTGGAAAGATGAAGCAGGAAGAATAATTTAGAAAATCCCCATAGTATGTAGATTTTTCTCTTGAAGATGTACACTTTTGAAAAAATAAAATCAAATGAAATAAATATGAAATATCATACCTGGATATGACAGCTCAATTGGAAACATAAATGAAAAACTGTAATAAGTTACATGTTTTTAAAGCTCAAGAGTTTCTTTTAGGCTTTAAACATACATATTCCAGAGTGATATTTTTCATGTGTCATCAATAGTTTGTCAGAAATATTTGCTCATATTTAAAACAAACCTCCATTCAAGAGTCCCCTTGTGGGATATAAAATATATAATTTGTAAAAGAGGTAAAGATTATAATTTTAACTTTATGTTGATTAAGGGAAGAAGATACACACACGTACAGTTAATAGAGTGACAGAGATGGTGTCCTTCCTCCAGAGAGCACCTCAGATGCTGCCACTCTTGTTTGGGGGGACCTAACCTGTCATTCAGGATGACATCCTGGAGCTTCTAGCTCACCACCTCTGTCTTGCTTGCACAAACCTTTGCCTTTTCCTTCTAAAAGCAGATTTAGATTCTAGGTTTTTTTCTACTCAGCAACAACTTTGCAGATAGCATTCACATTTCACTCTTTCTCCTTTTTTGTCCACAAGCATTGATTTTTTTCAGACTGTTCTTTCTTAAATGCTTTCTTCATGACATCCCTTCCCTATGCATGAACCCCACACATTCACTTCTCTCTCTGATGTCTAATACTATGATATTTTATGAACATTACAGCATTTTCTCACAGACTTACAAGAGTCTACTTTCTGTTTTACCCATTATTTAATCAAGGAACTACTGCTGTTCATTGGGGATTTCATTCCTAGTCATTTTTTTTTTTCTATTTTAAACAATGTTCTGGTCAACCTTTAATGCTTTCATTATTATTTTTCTTGGATTGTAAGACATTATAAATGCTAGATTATTTTTTGTTTAAAATATTTTATTATAAACTTTTATTTTAGTATATAGTATCTTCTGACCAATAATTTCAGAAAAGTTCATTCCTTTGTTACTGGACGATTTGTTAGAATAGTTATGAGTTATGCATAGTGCCACTTTAAAACACATACAGTGACACCATTAAATACAAAGGACACCTCCTATACAAGGCCTGTTGAGATACTTAGATAAGGCAAAAATAGAAAGCAGATTTGAGTTGACATGCAAGGATGGGAACTGATTAGAGATTCTTCTACACAGCACTGAGCAGTAAGCAAACATTTTTACTACATGAAGGAATGTGATACTGAGAAATATGAAGTTCTAAGGTTCAAAAAAAATGGTCTTCTAAACACTAGTGATACAGACAGAATTGGAGGAAAATTTCCTATAGTAACCTACAGTACAAAGTAGTGGTAGTCGGTATTCACTGCTGAAGGAAATGGAAGCCTCACACACTGAAAGTGTATCAAAAAAAGCTTTTGCACAAAAAAGGAAACAATCAACAAAGCAAAAAAGACAACCTACAAAATGGGAGAAATATTTGCAAACTCTATATCTGATAGGTGGATACTTTTTTATATTATCCATTTTTAAAAATTTAAATATATAAGAAACTCAACTCAAAAACAAGAGCAAAAAACATAATTAAAAAGATGTAAAAAACCTGAGTTGACATTCCTTTACTTTTTGATTAAAGTCATACATATAGCCATGAAATGAAATTTCGTTATGGTTTTGACTTGCATTTACCTGATAATTAGTGATGTGGATAACCTTTTCATATTTGGTTGGTATTTTTATTCAGGCCCTTTGTCCTTTTTTAAGTCATGTTATTGCCTGAAATGAGTTCCTTTCATATTTTGGATATTAAGCCCTTTTGTAATATATAGTGTGCAAATAGTTTCCCCCATTTCATGTGTTCCACTTTCAATTGTGCTATTTCCTTCATCTTGCAGAAACTATTTAGCTTGTTCTAGAAAACTTGTTTATTTTAGCTTTTGCTGACTGTGCTTTTGGTTTCATATCCGAAATCTCATCAACAAGACCAATGAATGTCAAGGAGTGCTTTCCTGTGTTTGTTTTCTTCTAGGAGTTTTATAGTTTCAAGTCTTACTTGTAAGTATTTTATCCATTTGATTAACTGACGCCAATTTTTTTTTGCACACCTTTGCTGTACAAAAGCTTTTGAGTTTGACGTAATCACATTTGTTTATTTTTACTTTTGTGACTTATGCTCTTAGAAGTTATCTGAAAAAAATGATGGCTTAGTTCAATGTCATGACACATTTCTTCTATCTTTTCTCCTTTATTTTGTAGTTTTGGGTCTTGCATTTAGAACTTTGATCTACTTTGAGTTGAATTTTCTTTATGGTGAGAGATGGGGGTCTTAGTATTACCATTGGGCATTGCCCTTCTACAAATTTGCTACAAATTTAACCTTATCGGTTAAATTATTTATTAAATGTTATTAACTATTTTATTATTTTAATGCTATTGTTTGCTTCACTTTTCAGATGGTTCAAGGTAGGTATATGGAATTGCATATACCTAATTAATGTTAGTTCTAACAGTTGTTTTGTTTGCTTGTTTGTTTTTAATGGAACCTTTAAAGTTTTTCTGAATGTAGGAGCATGCCATCTGGAAACAGACAATGTAACTTCATTTCAAATTTGAATGCTCTTATTTATCTATTTTTTTATTTAGGCCTCATTTCTATGGCTAGACCTTTCAATATTATATTTAGTAGAATCCATGAGAGTAGCCAACTTCATCTTGTTCCTCTATCCTTGTCTTCCCTTGTTCAGTATAAATGTGCCTGTGGGTTTGTCATATATGGCATTTTGGGGTGAGGAGCACTCTTTGCATACATAATTTGTGGAGAGTTTTTATCATGAAAGTTTGTAATTGTTTTTTCAAATACTTGTTATCCATCCATTGGATTATTACATGAGTTTTATCTTTCATTCTGTTAATCTCATGAAGACATTTGATGATTTGTATGTATTGAAACATACTTGCATCCAGTAAAGGCTGGTTTGAACTCATAATCCTCCTATCTCACCCTCCAGAGCCACTGGGATTATAGGCATACACCACTGTGCCCGGCTAATTTTATTTATTTTAGCCCTCTTTTTCTCTTGGTTTGTCCAACTAAAGGCTTGTCAATTTTGTTTTCTGTTTTCTTTTTTGAAAAAGAAAAGCAGCTCTTGGTTTCAAGATTCATCACAGGGACGAATCTCCTCTGATCATAGTGTATGATCCTTTTAAGGTGCTGTTGAATTCTGTCTACTAGAATATTTGGGGGGATATTTGTATTTATGGCAACAGAGATATTGGTGTGTAATTTTTCTGTAGTGTCTGTATCTGACTTCTACATGTGGGTCATGTTGACTTGTTATCTGTTTAGAAGTGTTCCCTCCCTCTCCGTTTTTAGACAAGCTTGAGAAAGAGTAGCATTTGTTCTGTTTTAAACCATTTGGTGGTATTCACTACCAAATCCTCCTGGTCTTGTGGTTTCTTTATCAAGAATTTTTTTTTTTTAATTACTGCTTCAATCTGTGTACTGATTACTGACCTGGATATTTTCTCTTTCTTTATGATAAAATCTTGGCAGGCCATAAGTTTTTAGGTATCGATCCATTTCATCTAGGTTATCCAGTCTGTTGGCATACAATTGTTCAGCATAGCTTCTTATGATCCTTTATATTATGTTGTAATGTCTCTTTTTAATAATTTTATTTATTTTTTGTTCGGGGGAGGGGGGTACTGAGGATTGAACACAGGAACACTTGACCACTGAACCACATCTCCAGCCCTGTTTTGTATTTTATTTAGAGACAGGGTCTCACTGAGTTGTTTAGCGCCTCGCTTTTGCTGAGGCTGGCTTTGAACTCACAATCCTCCTATCTCACCCTCCAAAGCCATTGGGATTACAGGCATGCACCACTACACCCAGCTAATTTTATTTATTTTAGCCCTCTTTTTTTCTTAGTTGGTCCAACTAAAGGCTTGTCAATTTTAGTTTTTGGTTTCTTTTTTGAAAAAGAAAAGCAACTCTTAGCTCCATTAATATTTTCTTTGTTCAATTAATATTGACTTTTTGTCTCTGTTTTATCTATTTCTACTTTAATCTTTATTATTCCATTCCTTCTGCTAATTAGAGGTTTAATATTTTCTTATTTCTTATTTCTTGGGATCTAAAATTGGGTTGTTTGAATGCGTGCCTCCAAATTCATATGCTGAACACTTAATTTCCAAATTAATTTGTAGCTTGTATGATTTGAATGGGTCTTATATTTCATGTGTTAGAAAATTAATTTCCAGAATCATCTATTGATAGAATTGAGAAGCCTTTAGAAGGCAATTAGAATTAGAGGAGGTGACGAGGGTGGGGCTCCCATGTTTGGATCAATGTTTCTATGAGAAGAGGAGTGGCTCACTCTGTCCTCTGGTCTTGTGATCCTTCCACCTTCTTCTGAGGCAAAAAGGTCTATGTCAAATATGGCCCCTTGACCTTGGACTTCCCAGCCTCCAGAGCATAATAAATAAATCCCTTTTCTTAAAAAACTACCCATTCTATGGTATTCTGTTATAGCAACACAAATATAAAAATATATTTTAGATCTTTATTTTTTATTAATATAATCATTCATCACTTTAAATTTCTCTCTTGGAATAGCTTTTGCTCTGTCCCATGAGTTTTAATATGTTGTTTTCATTTTCAGTTATATCAAGATATTGATTTCCCTTTTGATTCCTTGTTTGATCTATTGGTTATTCAAGAATGTACTGTTTAATTAGTTTTTTGAATTACTCAGTTTTCTCAAGTTATTGATTTCTAGATTTATTCCATTGTGGTTGGAACAGTTATTCAAGATGATCTCATTCTTTTTTTGATTTGTTAACATTTATTTTTTGTATCAACATAGAATCTCTTCTGCAATGTGTTCTGTGTGAGTTTGAGAAAAATGTACATTATGCTACTTTTTAATGGAGTATTCTCTATTTGTATGTTTGGTAATTTGATCTATATTGTTATTCAAGTCCATTGTTTTTTTATTGATTTCCTGTTCAGATGATCTATCCATTGAATAGTAGTGTTCTTCTATTATTATTGCATTGCTGCCTATTTTCCTTCCAGTTCTGTTAATATTTGCTTTATAGGTTAAGGTGCATATTGTGTGCATATATATTTACAAATGTTTAATCCTACTGATGAACTAATCCCTTTATCATTATATAGCAACCTTTGACTGGTTTTTACTTAATGACAATTCTGCCTAATATAAATATAGCCATTGCTGCTCTCTGTGGTTATCACTTCGATGGATTGTCTTTGTTCATTTTTTTACTTTCACCCTATGTGTGTTTTTTCTAACAAAGCAGGTGTTTTAAGGGTGGCATATTATTAGATCTTGTTTTAGATTTATCAATTCAGATATTCTGTCTTTTGATCAAATAATATAATTCTTTAACATTTAAAATAATTATTAATAGGTAAAAACTTATTTCAGTCTCATTTTTCCTGATTATTTCACAGTTTCTTTTATCTTTTGTTCCTCTCTTATTGTCTCTCCTTGTAACTTGTTGAAATTTTTGTAGTCATGTTCTTTTTTTTTATTTCTCTTTATCTTTTCTGTATTTATTTTAGGTTTATTCTCTGTGTTATCATGAGGCTTACACTAAATATATTTTAAGTGTTTATTTTAATTTGGAAAAAAATCAACTTCATTGCATATATAATACTGTAATTTACTTCTCCCTCTCCACATGCATTTCATGATATATGCATATTTTGCTTTACATATACATATACCAATTATTGCAGGTATAATAATTTTTCCAGTTTTGTTCTAACATTTTTACTAGAATTAAAACTAATTTATGCGGAAACACTTAAGTACCAGTTTTATAAAAAAGATAATCCATTCATTAGCATCTACCACTTACACATCACTAGTGCAGTATTGGAGTATTCTAAATTTGAGTATATACTGCCTTGTACAGTAAATTTTATACTCTTAGCATTACCAGGTATGCTGTTATTTTGGAAGGTTTTGGGGTTTTTTTTTTCCTCCATCACTTGGATGATATTAACACACTTCCCTTGGGTCCACAGATTTTTCTACTAAAAAAATTCATGAATAAACTAATGATAGATAATACATTTGTAGGTGATAAGTTTTTTGTTTTCTTGGTACTGGGGATTGAACCTAGGCATGTTTACCACTGAGCTTCGTCCCTGGTACTTTTCATTTTTTAAAATTCTGAGAAAGGTTTTACTAAGTTGCTGAGGTCTCACTAAATTGCTGTGGCTGGCCTAGAAGTCCAATCCTTCTCCCCGAATCTCCCAAATCACTAGGATTACAAGAATAGGAGAAAAAAAGGTTCAATTTGACTGTGGGGGGAAGAATGGAACACCATGTCCACAGAAGTTACTTTTCTGATGCTTCTTTCAAAGCTTTCAAATTTCTCTTAATCATTCAGTTTTCACAATTTGATTAAAATTTGTCTTGTGATAATCTTTGGGTTGACCTTACTTAGGGTCCTTTGAGGCTCAAGAGTTTCTATATTCACATAGTCCCTAATATCTGAAAAAAATTTCAGCCCTTATTTTTTTTTCAATAAATTTTATGGCCTTTCTGTCTTCTCTTTCTGGAAATTATATAATACATATGTTCATTCAATTTTTGGAATCCCATAAGTCCATTTTGGTTTTTTCACTCTTTCTCATTCTTACTCTTGTGTTTTTTGTTCCTCTAACTGGCTAATTTCAAATGCCCTTTCTTCAAGTTCACTGATGCTTTATTCTTCATAAGCTGCTGTTGAAGCTCTTGAATTATTCACTTTCATCATTGTGCTTTTCAGCTCTAAGATATCTGTTTTTTGAAATATGAATTCTGCTCTGTATTACATTTCTTCTTTGTTCAGATATTGTTTTTTCCTAAATTTTTTTAGTTGTCTCTTTGTTCTCTTGCCTCTTTTTAAGGTGATTATTTGAATTAGTTGTCACAAAATTTTTCATTTTTAAGGTCAGGTACAAATGCTTTATTAATTTCCTTTGGTTGTATTATATTTGCCTGATTATTCATTATCTGTGGAATATCTGTGCATTGAAAGGAACTAGCACATTTTCCAGTCTTTACAAAATTGTTGCAGCAAAGACTGTCCCCTGTTGAGTCCTCTAATTACCTCTTGGATTACAGTCTAGCAGTGGTGAAGCCACATGAAAATGTTAGTGCTGGGTGAAGGACCTGTTATCAAGGGCTCAGTTGTTTTGCATTCTCTCCTTCCTGTGGTTGAATCAGACTGCCTATAGGATATTAATCAGTATGATTGATACTGGGTAAGTATCAGTTTCATAGTCCACAACTTGTCCAGATATGACACATCAGTTACTAGGGCTTTGAAGAGATGTCTCCCACTGGTTCTCTGGAAAGTATCCCTTTGGGCCACTGGATAGATCCACAGATAGGTAGTATGGCCCTGGAACATGGATGAAAGGGTCTGGAATCAAGTCATAGGGTTGCTTCAGATTCAGAGATGAGACTGCAGTTTGCTCATGTGGATGGGTGTGCCTTCTTCTAGGTTCATGTTAGACAGACTCTCCCTGGAGCACAGTCAAATGGGGGCTGGCCATATTTACAATATTTTAGTTCTGTAGTTAGACCAAGTTTGTAGGCAGGCCTGCCCCCAGGGATATGGATGACTGTGGCACCCATTTTGTATTTGGACAAGTAGGGCTGTTCTCAGCTGAGGAACTAGAACCAAATTATAGTGTGGCTTCATTCAGCATTTGAACAAAGGATGTCAGACTTGCTTTTAGGCATTGGTGGTTATATCTTCCTCTGACTCAGGGTCACTCCCTTACCACGACTAAGAGTGATTGAAAATGAGTTACAGTGCCACTACAGTATCTAAAGTCAGTGTACATATCTCCAGGGAGGAAATTTGGTGAAAGTCCCTGTGAAAATTCAGATGGTAAGTCCTAAACCCAGACCTTAACAGAGAGGGGCTAGAGCCAAGTAGCCAAGTTACAAGTGGTTTCAGAATCTGCTGCAAGGCACAATTCACAACAGCTAAATTATGTAATCTATAGATGAATGGATTGAGAAATTGTAGTAAATGCATATATACAATGGAGTTCAATTCAGCCATAAAGAAAAAAGAAATTATGACATTTGCTGGTAAATGCATGGAAATAGAGAACATTATACTAAGTGAAATAAGCCAGACTCAGAAACTCAAAGGTCAAATGTTGTTGGTTTTTTTCCTCTCATATGTGGAAGCTAGAGTAAAATATAGGAAAGAATAGGATATTGAAAAGATATAGGGAATATCAATAAAGTAGAAGAAGAATATCTAGAGACAGAGTGGAAAGAAGGGAAAGGGGAGGCAATGAAGAATGAATTCTTAAAGAACTAAATTATGTGCACAAATAATACACCACAGGAAATTCCACTTTTATGTATAAGTAAAAAGAACCAATCAAATAAAAATAAATAGGTGAGCAAAACAGAATGTATAAGAGTACAGGAGGTAGAACAAGGGACGGAAGGGAGGATGAGCAGTATTAGGGAGAGAAAAAGGGGGAATCATGAACTTAAACTGAATTCCATGCATGTATGATTTTGTTGGGATAAACCCAACTGTTATGTATGTAAATCTCTAATTTAAAAAAAGAATCTGCTGCAGGACTGAAGTTGGATGTTTTCTTCCAGGAGCACAGTTATGAATATCACCCAGTGTTTCCCTGACTGCGCAGGAATCTCCTAGATGATCCAAGCTGAGAGATATAGAATTGAGTTGCAGGGCCATGAAACTGACTGAGTGTACTCAAGGCACAGATGGATGTAGCACTTTCAGATTATGGTACTGGTAGCAGGACCAAGGCTAAACAGGGCTGTACGTGAGTACACAGCAGGATGAGACCGTGCCCAGATCTGTCCATAGGCATTCAGCCTGCCACTTGCGCTGGTTTCTCAAAACTTCCCTCCTTGGTCTTTGGCTCCAGCAGAATTTCATAACCTACTATGTGGATTCCAAATCTCCCAAACAGATACTTGTTTATGAATGATTGCTAAATTATTGTCACTGTGTGGGGGTTCCAGTGGGGAACACTATGCTGCTACCTTGCTAAAATCACTCCTAAAGAGTGATTTACCACAAATCTAATTTCCATGTTTAGTGTGTATTCTATTAATTCTTTTTGAATGCATATATGTCTACTACTTTTTGCTATGAAAATATTTTATCATACTGAGCATAGTGTTTGCAATCTCTTTTTAATCATTTAAAAACATACCAACATTTAAACTGAATTCCATGCATGTATGATTTTGTTGGGATGAGCCCAACTGCTATGTATAACTATAACGCTCTAATTTAAAAAAAAATCTGCTGCAGGACTGAAGATGGATATTCTCCAACTGTATTTGTATTGGCTGAGCACCCTGGTATATGCACATATTAAAATATGCTATCCTTTTATATTTCTGTTGCTTGTGGGTTTTTTAAGCTGTATAAAATTGCTAAAATTAAACATCATTTATATTTTCATTATCTATTGCTATGAAGCATATTAACCACAAACTTTGCACCTTAAAACAACACCTATTTATTAATCACATAGTATTTCCTTATCAAAAGTCTGGACATAGCTGAGCTAGGTCCTTAACTCAGGATTTTAAAAGGCTGAAATCAAGGTTTTGGTCACCTGCCTTACCTCCTGAAGATCAAGGTCCTCTTCTAAGCTTTGACTGTGATTAGCAGAATGAGTCACTGTTTTCTCACTGTATAACAGCAGGGTTCATTCACAGATGTTCACTAGCCCTTTCAGGATTCCTCTCACAATCTGGCAGTTGATTTTTCCCAAGGCCATCAGGGGAATCTCCCCCTACAGTCTGCTAATGTGAGTCCTAGATAACATAATGTTACCACAGGAGGGACTATCCTGTTGCTTTGGTCACATAGCATAGCCCAAGCATGAGAATGTCATTCCAATACCGTTTTCAGATTTTACTATCAGTAAGCACATCACAGTTTACACCCACAATCAAGGAAAGAGTACCAGGGCTCACCTAAGGGTGAATCCCACTATGCTTGGGTGATCTCCATGTAGCCTTGATAATTTTACCCAATATTGGATCTCTAACCTTGGGATCAAATGTTATGTACCATTTTTAAGACTTTTATACATGGCTAATTTGTCTTTATGGAAGATAGAATTAAGTTTCATATCTATTAAAAGTATAGAATTATATCCATCTTTATAAATTCATTATTTTAATATTCACAGATCTAGAAATATACTCAGAGCTATTAAAAATGATACTAAATATCAAAAAGACATGATTAACACTTATAAAATTTAGAAGTAAATTTATGTACTTTAATTTATGATGTGTGAAAACAGGCTATTATAAAGTTTATAAGTAAAATTTTAAGGAAAGTAAAAATAAACAACTGAAAATTTAAGTCTGAGAAATTCTATAGTTCATTAATTTTAAATTTATATATAAATACTCAAGTCTCTCTCAAACTATTTTAAGGTTGTACTCTAATGTTTCTTTTGCTCAGAAGAAAAAAAGCATAAAATGAAAGTGATAATAAATTTTGTAAGTTATTTAAATAAATTTTAAAATATTTTAAAACAAGTTAAGCATAGGTTTCATCATAAATTAACTATGTCCTTTCCCAAGTTCATAAATAAATATATATATATATATATATATATATATATATATATACACACACACACACACACATACATACATACATACATACATATAGTGTATGCTATATAGTATAATACTATGTGTTAAAAAGTATGCATGCATAATGACTTTCCTAAAGATTTCATTGCAAGGAAGTATCCTGTTCCTTAAAATAAGCATAACTTTTCCTCATTACAATCTTCATGGAGTTTATCCAAACTGCAGAAGACCTAAGTTTACAGTTGACACCCAGCTCTCTCAGACTGCAGTAAGACCAGTAATCTTGCAAGATTTGTTGCAGATCCCTTGACTTCATTCACCACAAGTTTCTGGTACAATTTCTCTTAATCAAATACATGTCTTATATTCATTTGTATTTGGCTGTCTTTATTTTATATCATATGAAAATACCTATGTGCGATTTATGATTTACTTAATTTCCTTCAATATACTAGGAATAAACATGAATATTTAGCCAGCTACATAAATATCTATCTAGAAATATGTATTTTACATATAAAAATAAGAATGTCAAGATGGGGTTATGAAATCCATTTCTTCTTATTTAGGCAGTCATACACCCTGTGTTACTTAGCATTACAAAAAAACAGTCTTTCTGTGAAAATTAACTTCACAATCCTCAATGCCATACTGAAGTGCCTGGTATAGCTATGACCTTGCTAAGTGTCAACCCTATATGGAAGTTTACTTGTAGAAGATAGAGGTTTGGAGGTGGGGGATGAACTCATATTTCATTGAACCTATAGCTTCTTTAAAAGTCAAGATTCATGGATGTTCCTGTGCAAATTAGCCCACACCCATCTCTAAAATGACTTAATTTCCAACTAGAGGCAAAAGTACCACAATCTGCATTTAGTTGACATAAAATGCCAGAATATCCATCCTATTATTAGGATGTATTCATAATAGCTTTAAAAAACAAGAATTAGAAAATATTATAATTTAGTGTTTGCTTTAATTTTTTCTTTTATTTTTGATTCTTTTTCTGATTTATTGAAGGGACTCTAGCATTGAATCACACAGAACTATTCTATCTCATATCTTTGAAAAAGTCAGTTTCCAAGAACTATTTCAATTTGTCAATTGATTTGGTAGCTCACTCAAGTACAGATTTCTACAATAACATACTTAGGCTATAGAATTAATCTTAATCAATTAGTGATTCTCATAGAGTGCAGCAAAAGTAACAGATTTTAATCCTATTTATAGACTTGTAAATATAGCCATGAAGCTTACCCATTAATTTATAAAGGTCCACAAAAAATATTAGGTATCGGCTAAAAATATCCATTACATTTTAGGAAAAACATCTCAATTCATATTATGCTGACCACAAGTATATTTTTGCATACATGAAATAGTCTTTATTAGTTTTGAGTACTTAAGAAAACCAATCAGAAGAGTAAAAACTGCTCTCAAGTTACATGAGAACAGCTGAGTGTCAATTGTTGCCTGAGACTTCTCATCACAAAGTCACAGAAACCACTTGTAAGTATAAAAAATTTAAAAAATACAAAAAAATGAGTTATGATCTTCAAAGCGCTACATATATTTTGTGTATGTGTAGGAGATGTAGTGTTGTCAGGTACCCTATTCTAGACTAATTTCCTGGTTATGCAGTGTACTGTCCAGTTTTGGTTTAGAGGAGAGGCCTTCTCCAGCTATCACATGCTCAAAGGTAACTGTCTCACCAAAAGATCCACCTTTTCCCTGGGGCAAGCCATATGCAAAGACTCATCAATTTTCACAAACTAAGACTGCTCCCTTGCCTCAAATGATTCATTTTTTTTAAGGGTCAATTTTGTGTGTGTGTTTAAACATTAAAGTCATACATAGCAGTTGGCTTCATTTTGAAAAGAATCATATGTGCATGGAGTTTGAGTTACTCCTTTTCAATCCCTGTTCTCCCCTCTTTCCTATACTCCTGTCCTCTCCCCTTATTCTCCTTCCCCTACTCTGCTGATCTTCCTTTCACTCATATTCTTATTTATTTTCTGATTGGTGCTTTCTACATATGCATTTAGGCGAAATTATCTGTGGTATATTTATGCATATAACATGATTCTATTAAATTCATTTAACTCCACAGCTCCTCCTGTGCTGGGCTGATCTGTCGGGATTTCATTCTAAGTCAGTGGTTCCCGCGCCAAGATCTCTACCTCTCTCCCTTCATATAAGTTGTCCCAAAGAGTACTCCCTGGTAAACCTCATGCCCTCAAGTCTCAAAGTTATTTTCCTGGGAAATCAGCCTTTGATAGCATGTATGAAGTAAATAATAATCACAACTTTATGTGCCAATTCACATAATCATGGTTATCATTGTGTGATAAAATCTTAGAAAACATTTTTTTCCCTGTACCTTTCTCTATTTACTACATCCTAAATATGGACCATTTTGTAAATTTGCTTTAAAGATAAACAATGTCTTTTTATAAAAATCCTATAAAAAGCAAATACAATGGCTGTGTAATTACCCAAAAACATAAAGAAAGGTTCATGTGTAGTATACAAAATGTTTAATAGTGAATGTTTGGCTTAGAAAACAGAAGATATATAAATGTATTCACGTATTTGTGTAATGATCATATGGGGATTTTTTTTTCTTTTATTTCTAGATTTCTCCAGAAGGAAAACTCAACACCAACACATGGAATTTGTTCAGGAGATATTATTGAAAACACAAAGCATTTTCCGGTAATCACTGCTGTTTTGACAATTCAAGACACAAGGAGAAAGTATAAAGGGGATTGGTTAAATTTGCAAACTAGAAGGAAACACAGGGAATGCTTTTTGGACCAGACAATGGCATCCACTTACTAGATACCCAACAGAGTTCTCTGAACATGTATCTTTTTCATTTATTCCACACTTAAGCATTTTTGCTGCAAAGATACACATATAACATTACAAGTGATAGTGGCTATGAATAGCAATCATCAGATAATGAGGAAATACTAGAGCAAGAGAAGGGCAAATGATGAAGCCCACCTCCCTGGAGTTGCTGATTTCACCGTCTCTGGGGCTCCTTCCTGGAGGCAACTCTTAGTTTCTAACCTTGGAAGTTAACAAAGAAACTTGGGTATTCTGTTGAGTTACAACATGTCACTTCCCTTTAAAATGTAAGAGTTAAAACTATTTTATTTTTAAAAAAGGACCTTGAAATTTTAATCCTGAACATAAGAAAACATATGCTTCTGGCCTGGCACTCTGTACAGCAGTTCCTCCAGAATATGACCTTGAGCAAAGGTCCCTCACAGTGGTGTGAACAGGCACCTGAGCTATAATCAAACAGTTTTAACTCTTGCCTCAGATTTATCAAAGCTTCCTATCAGACTTTGAGAAAAGTGAGCTGAGTAAAATTTCTTCCCCAGGACACACGTAATTTCTCTTCTGTGGAACAATGAATAAAGAAGAAGGAAAGGAAAAGAGAAAGAACATAAACTCTTCGAGGAGAGAAAATGTTTAAAGAAGCATATGAGGTTTGAAAATCAAAACTATGTATTTTTCCCCTCCATTCTTTCTAATAATAGTAAAAAATGCTATTGCTACAGTTTTTTAATTGGTTTAAAATTATTTCAGATGATAATGATGATGATGACGATGACAATAATGAGAGGATGACAATGATGACATCTTCCTTGGTTATTTAAAAGAACAATGTATAGTGAATATTCCAGATCTAAACTGTTTGTAAAATACATTATAATTGAGAAGAAAAAAATATAAAGGGTGTCACTATAGAATCTCTCTTATTTTCCATAATGTTATCTCATGTGCTTCTTAAATTGAAAATAAACTGATACTGGAAACAAATAGCACAAAATGAATGCAAACCTGGTTTTGCAAGAGTAATACTATCAAATTAATAGTATTCATCAGTAAATGTAATCTACATAAATGCATACAATGAATAAAATACAAAAATGCATTTACATTAAAATGCCTATTAAATGCATTTTTTGAATTATAAAAGAAGAATTTATACATATTTTTTCTTCTATAATGACTATTAAATGTGGGACTCTTTTTCGTATCTTGCAAATTATACCAACGTTGGAACCTGGTAGTTATCACACATACACAAAGTCAGCAGTAGAGCAGGAGAACCAGATTTAAACTAGTGTAGCCTCTGATGATACCAACTCAAGAAGTTGCAAGTTGTACGAGAAGACATTCCCAGTATAAACCAATTAATGACATAATTTTATCTATGGCTCCTACAAAGCAATTTCTTAATTCCATAGTATGATCATAAACTGATGAGAATATAATTACTTTACCTCACCTTTGTTCAACTTTATGAACTTTATTTAATTTACATATCAAATTTATTAATCTTTGGGTTAATTCAATATATTTTGGCTTAAAAATAAACACAACGTATTCAATCACAGGGTAGTTTTATAAATCTGAATTTTGGGAAAGAGCTTGTTGGCCTAATTCAAATATATCCTTGTGCTAAGTGTCAAACATTACCCTTAGATGCCATGTTCTCCTGTACTCTAAATACAGTGCATTTTTATCAAATTTTGTTCCAATCACACAATTCTATAATAGCAACTATAATCTAATATTTTTCTAATCAAATATCAACTTAGACTAAAGTGGGATAAATAGAATCACTTTATAATACTAATACATTTTGACCATTATATAAAAATATGGATTTAGATACAAATGAAAAAAAGATAGGCTGTGCTCATGCCATATTATACAAAACACATAAATTAGAATGTGATTTGTGAAAGTGATCGTTTTAACTAGTTGACAGGTGTCATAAAAACACACTTGATACAGATGAACTTTCTTTTTCTTTTTTTTTTTTTTCTCGAATCCATATATCTGGGTATACCACATGAATACAAGCATTTACGTCACAGCTAGTTCAAGGAAACCACATTTCTGTTTGCTGTGGAACAATTTTTGTAACTCATTCTTCAATTTTTTATATGTGTCTTATATCCATTTCAACTGTGAAAAGTAGAAATGCTGCATGTGTCTCTGTCTCCCCCAAAATAAGGAGATATATAAATATCTTTATAAAGATATGTATTTTTTATATAATGACTATTAAATACGGGACTCTTTTTTTTTGCCTATCTTGCAAATTAAAGCCAAGCATGGCACCAAATATGTGTATACATATATACACACTTTTGATGGAAGAACTATCTCCAAAATAATCTCTATTTTATTCAGTGAACAAAACCAGTAAGACTGCTCTCTATTACCATTCAAGCATTCTTAGCTCAAAACTACAGGTCAGTAATGTTAAGACATAAAGAGAAATTCCAAATGACTTAGCCTATATTTAAAGATGCTAAATATCATGACTTTTTTTCCTCTCCTTTTATACACTTTTGTGAAGAATTTATTATTCTAAATAAATATTGCCCAATAACAATTTTATTGCTATTTTTGCAAATATAACTAAATATAATTATTCCTAATGTGAATAAATTATAAAATATTTAATCAGATTAAACAGAGATTTAAAACGATGTTTTTAGCTATTACAGACTTTTTATATTTTGTGTTTATTATTATAACATGAGCATACCATATACTGCTATTTTTTGCTAACATTCAGAATTGCATTACTACAATAATACAAAGCCTCAAAGAAATATTATTTAGTAGAATTTTAAAATACAAAATGTTGAAGATGCAGGTACACATACATTTTTTTATAATAACTTCCACATGAGCTTTCTAGAAGAATATTTTTGGAATAAATAAGTAAACATCCTATCTATATGTTTTAAAAAACTATGTAACCTAATTGTGGTAGAGACTCTTGGATGCCATCCAAGTTGACTTTCCCACTTATCTTCTTTTCTGTGCAAGGAAATAGCAATTATTCCTGCAACCAAGGTAAAAAATTTGTGACCAAATACTTCTCATTGAAATCTCAGGGGAGTCTGCTTAGGAGATCATGAAAATGGTTTTCATATCTGATTTCAGAAAAAAGGAACAGAAAATGAAGTCAACATAATGAGGCTCTGTTCTTTCTGCATTTGAAAATGGCAGACAAAGTGATGCCTGGAGCCACAACAGCCCTTTGTGAACATGAAGGCAAAACTATGAATGGCAATCTTGCAAGATGTGGAGTAAAAATAAATGACAAGTCTATAGTCTTTAATACATTTCTGAGTTAAAATTTACATTCTAAGTTCAAGCCATTATTTTGCAGTGCAAAATATTCTAAATGATGACTAACATTTGAGGCAACTGATATTTTTGTAGATTTTTTTTAAAAAAGCAGAACTGCCTGTTTTCACCTGGTATCCAATTCTCACCTTGAGTTTATAATAGAACCTCCAATTTTAGTTGTACACACACACAACTAAATATGGTATTTTGGAACTTCTTTGCAACTATGTGAATGCATATCAGTAGGCAGTCCTACTCCAATAGGTAGGAGTGTCATTGTCTTGTACATCTTCCTAGGGTGAGCTCCAGAGAGTCTTCCCTTCCCTTTCTCCCTCCTTCCTCTTCCTAGTGCAGGAATACAAATGTGCAGGCAGAGCTAGAAGTGTGATGAACCAAGAGATGGAAACACTTTGCCCAGAGGCTAGAAAAGGCAATAGAAAGCCCATGTCCCCCACTCCATACCACCACCAGAAATCTCTTTGGCAGATAATGCTTGAAGTGTTACATGAGAGGAAAATCATCTAAATTTTTAAAGTCATTGACCTTTTGGAGTTCTTTGTTATAGCATCTTAGGTTTTATCTTAATGAAAAGGATTCTTAAACACCAAAATGATTGCTTTTTTCCTGCTTAAATCAGTTTAAATACCATATAAACAGACTTGATACTTCACCATTTTAAAGGTAATGACACACAAGAAATTTATATTATTTACTTATAATTCTAGAAAATTATTTTAAAGAAATATATGTATGTGTGTGTATTATAATACACAGGTTGAACATTTAAATCATTATGAGAAAAGAACATGTATCTGGAAACAAAATTTAATGAATTAATTTTTATTAAATGACAGCTAAATTAAAACATATAAATACTATAAAAACAAGATTACTATGTTCTTAAAGAACTTCATCAATAAGAATGAGATGTGGCACTTTCCTCTATAAAGGTATATGGAAGCTTTGATAACTAAAGAGTCCTAAGAAAAAATAAGTATTTTCAGGGAAATGTGAGATATTTGACGCAAATGGAATATTATATCTACTGGACCCAATAAACCTCAATCTTGATTGAAATATGTCTGTTAACAGCTATCATTTTTTTCCTTGTTTAATCACAATATCCTTTGTTCCTTTCCTGTGCTTGACTTCTTGTCAGGTGTTCAGTCTAAACAGAAAGTTGGATGTCTGAAAATTAGAGACTAGCTGTCAATTGGAAAGAACTCTGGATTTTGTCTTCAAGTTGTTTTTATTCATCTGAAATAAAAGTCAGTGAGAATTCATAGGCAGTAAATCTTGATGGATTTACTGTTTAGACATGTACTATAATTTATTTATAGTCTCCGACAATAAGCTATTAGTTTGACAAAAAAGATTAAAAATCTGATTAGAGAAGTACTAAACCTTCAAATGTTAGACTCTGAAAATTATAGCTTATAAATATATTTTACAAATATTGTATGTTAATTAAATACTATCTTTTTTAATGAAGAAAACCATAAAATTAATGCAGGAAAATAACATTAAAATAATGATTTTCAATTATTATACCACATATTGTATATTTATAAAATCACTACAACTTTAACTAATTTTTAATATGAAGCTTTAAGTATTTTAATCAATGATGAGGTGTTTAATGTAAAACCATGTTGATGCGTCCTTTATCACATATAAACCCATGGTAGTCTTATTTCAAATAATGTCATGACGCTTCTTAGACATTTTCGAGCAATGGTTTATATAAACATAAATCTATTTCAATAAGTTGATATATAATTATGAGTTTGGGATCAATCATTTTTTGGAACTTCATAATTACAATGAGCTTCTACATTCCCTCTGCTATCCAGTGAAATGGGCTCCTAACTCTCCTGGAATCTAGATGCTCTTGATCAATCCTCCTCTGACTAACAGGCCCCTAGTCCCTAAAACTTTGGCCAATACTTTCTCAGTTCTCATTATTCACACCAAAGAAAATTTCGTGACTGAGCAGATGAAACCAAGATCCTTAATATATTTGTTTTTGAATGACTATTGACTAATACAGTGAGAAAAAAAAATGGTGAGGGAGCAATTTCATAGAGCTTTACTGACTCATGAGTGAATTGAAATGTTATAATACAAGAATGGAGGTAACATTTTTTTCAATACATTCTGCTATCATATTTATGAATGTGCCACTCTATGAGCAGGGAAAACAGGATATGTAGGTGCTTTCTTTTACTTGGAAGCTATCGTTTCACTACAAATGATTATGGACTTGTCACTGACTACAGGAAAATTCATCCTAATGTTAGATGTCAGTAGAGAACAGTGACCTAGATCTTAGGTTCCAGAGTAAAGCAGCCCCAACAAAACTGGAAGACTTTTCAACTCAGTTACCTTATTCAGTATCTTAACATCTCAAACTTTTTTTTTTTAATTAAATTATTTATTATGGAAAGATTAGTCAATCTAGTTACTCCCCTAAATTTTGCATGAATAAAATATTACAGAAATTTTCCTTTTGGGTGATCAGTATATAGATCAGAAACTCCCCAAAGAAGCTGTATTAATAAAGTTAACTCATTCCTTATTAATGCCCTAGGCATTTTAACAACATGCAAAGTGAAATATCCACCTCAAAAATGACTTTAACGATAAATTATTTCTTTGCTTCATGTACACAATGGATAATTAGTTCAGAAAAAAAAATCTCAAAGGGAGAAAAAAAATAGCCAACTGTGAAATTCACAAATACTTTCTTGGATTGGGTAGAAATGCTATTCAGGCCAATACCAGAGATAAATTCTTTCTATCCTATTTACAATCCAGTCTTGATTAGTTAAGAGCTCATTTTCCAGTTTGTGAATTATCTAGGTCTTTGATTCTTCTCCTCCCTCTGGCTGATTACCTTTCCCATTTCTTTGCTCATTAGCACCTTCACCACAAGGGGAAGAAAATCCAGGTGAAAAGAAGAGATGATCATACATAGGAAATCCTAAATACTCTGATGTATGACTTTAAACATATAATCATTTTTCAGTTGTAAGTGTGCGTATATGCCTGTTTTTGTCTTTTCTTCTTTTTATTTTTTTTTTAATTTTTTATTGTGGGTTGTTCAAAACGTTACAAATTTCTTGGCATATCATATTTGACACTTTGATTCAAGTGGGTTATGAACTCCCACCTTCACCCCATACACAGATTGCAGAATCACATCAGTTACACATCCATTGATTTACAAATTGCCATCCTAGTGTCTGTTGT
>NW_026000211.1:26233423-26254122 GCF_001458135.2 Marmota marmota marmota | reverse complement strand
GAGAGAGGGCATCCCTGTCTTGTTCCAGATTTTAGAGGGAATGCCTTCAGTTTTTCTCCATTCAGAATGATGCTAGCCTGAGGCTTAGCATAGATTGCTTTTACAATATTGAGGTATGTTCCTGTTATCCCTAGTTTTTCTAGAGTTTTGAACATAAAGGGATGCTGTACTTTGTCGAATGCTTTTTCCGCATCTATCGAGATGATCATATGGTTCTTATTTTTAAGTCTATTGATGTGGTGAATAACATTTATTGATTTCCGTATATTGAACCAGCCTTGCATCCCAGGGATGAATCCTACTTGATCATGGTGTACAATTTTTTTGAACATCTCAAACTTAATATTCCAAATCTAACTGGCATTTATATATTTTTTTCATGTTTCCCATTCTTATACCATTTGGAATTAAGCACATTTTTGATAATGAAAACACATATCTTCCATTTGATAATAGTAAGTTGAATGAGATCAAATTTAGATTGTCAATTTTACGAGATCTTAATGAACATATGAGAAAATATTCTGGTAAATTAAACATGACTTCATCTGTTAAAATGAATAGTGAAGCCAGGCGTGGTGGCACATGCCTGTAATCCCACTGGCTCAAGAGGCAGAAGCAGGAGGATCATGAGTTCAAAACCAGCCTCAGCAAAAGTGAGGCGCTAAGCCACTCTGTAAGACCCTGTCTCTAAATAAAATGCAAAATAGGGCTGGGATGTGGCTCAGTGGTCAAGTGCCCCTGAGTTCAATCCCTTGTACCCCTTCCCCCTAAAATATGAATAGTGATTATTCATATTTTGTCAGCAAACTTTCCTGTCTTATAGAAACTACAACTAATAAGAATCTTAACATAGCATACTAACAAGGAAAGCATTTTAAAATCTCATAAATATTAAATATAACATAGTCTATAAAACAACCAAAAGTACTATAGTTAACTAAAGCCAAAAAGTCATCCCCAACTTTGTTTCAATAAACCAAGAAAAAAGTGATATAGCTTTTCATTAGTGCTGTGCTTCTCAGACTGGGATACATTTATTTGGTTTACTATGCCCTGGAGTATTTGATGTCACTACAGAAAAACATGCTTTCTTCTGAACCAACAACACATTGGTTTTCCAAGAAATAAGTATTAGAACATATTATATTTAAAGTGAAGCAAAGCTGGTTTTATAATGCTTAATCTGAATTTTGATGGATGAATTCAGTTTTTCTTTTGGAATAGAATGGAATAGAATGCAAAAGGCATATGGATTTTAAAGAAAAATGATTTTTCAAAGACATTTCACCATGCAAACCTTGAAAAGTATTGCAATCTGACTTAGTGTTGAAATTAATCATGTTTTCTATATTTGGAGGTTGGAAGGAAAACTTTCACATCTTTGTATGTGTCCTCTGTTTGAAATATTCCCACACCACTCTCAGGGATTTCATGTTTCCCTTTTAAGAATACAAAATCATCCCAGTTCTCATCCTCTAACTTAAATGCACAGACTATAAAATATGAATATATTCACAAGTCTTTTCAGTGAAGACTAATAAAGCATATACTACAAACACTAGTGAACTGTGGGAACACAATTTTATAAAAAGAAAAAAACCCGTAATTTTGTATTTTTAGTTTTCTTGGAAGAATCAAAGGAAAGTAGACATCATAGGGGAAAAAATAGACTAACCTCTTTTGAAATTCCTTGTGCTAATGTTATACTTCTGTTTTCATTTTGAATTGCATTTGGACAGTGAAGGGGGCATCACAAGCTGTTCAGGGTATAGGACCTGCAGACAGATGTCCACCCCTAACCAATTGAATGTCCATCAGTCAAGTAATCACCATTCATGGGTTCTAAAGAGCAATCTCTTTAGCATGTCTTAACCCCACCTTCAAATTCTAGTCCCAATACATTTTAGCCTTTGCCCCCATGATTCCCTATCATTCACTCTTTAATTATACCACTCTTAATTTCATAATCATGGCATTCTCTATACCTTCGTATTTACAAATCCCTGTCAAAGAAAGCTTTCTGCTGCTTATCCAGACAACAAACTTTACTTCTTCATCAAACCCCACGCTAAGTGTTATGGACCTCAGGAGGTCTTCACCCAATTACTTCTTACTGCAGATGTAATTTTCATGTGTTTATCTAACTTTCCTATCATAACGAATTTTAATCATTCTTCAACATGTCAATCTTTTCAACTATTCCTAGGGTTCTTCAGGAACAACATGGCACATCTTGGATGGAGGGCTGAAAGTTATCTACCTTAAGTATTTTGAAACAAATCAGCCTTTCCCTTACTGTTTTAATATATATTTTAGTTTCAATGATTATAAATTTCATAAATACTAAAAAAATGTATTTCGACAAGAGAGACGTTTATAAAAGACAGTTTAGTTTTGAATACTGCCCTTTTCTTTTTTTCTTTTTAAATTGGTACATTATAGTTGTACATAATGATGGGGTTTGTTGTTATATATTGGTACATGCCCACAATAAAACAATAAACGTTGGCCAATATCAATCTTTCTAGCACTTCCTGCCTCCCTCCATTCCTTCCCAATTCTCGTTCTTCCCTTTACTGATCTCCTTTTCATTTTCAGGAGATGCCTGTTTGCCCACCCTTCTCCCCCACCCCCTTTTTTTTTCTCTAGCTTCTATATATGAGAGAAACACTTGAATCTCAACTTCTGAGTTTGACTCATTTCACTTAACATAATGGTTTCAAGTTCCATCCATTTTCCTGTAAATGACATAATTTCATTTTTCTTCATGGATGAATAAAACTCCATTGTATATATACATACAGGATGTATATATATGATTATGCATACACACACACACACACACACACACATATATATGACTTTTTAAAATCCATTAATCCATTGGTAGATACCTAGGCTGGTTACATAGTATGTTGAATTGTGCTGCTATAAACAGGAGTATGCATGTATCACTATAGTAGGATAACTTTTTAAGTTTTTAGGATACATATTAAGGAGTGGTATGGCTCAGCTATATGGTGGTTCCATGTCTGGTCTTTTGAGGAAACTCTATAGTGACTCCCATGGTTGTTAGACTAATTTACAATCCTACCAACAGTGTAAGAGTGTTCTTTTTTCCCCCATGTTATGTTGAGAATTTATTATTGTTTGGAAATAATGCACTTTAACAACCTATTATTTTCTGAAGTATTTTCTTATATATTTAGTCATTTGATGCTCAGAATAATACTCTCATTTTCTGAATGAACAAATATTTTCTCACTTTACAGGCTAGTTAGCTGACTCTTACAAATGTTATGTGATTAGCTCTAGAGCAAATAGGTAAACGCAAAATGTACTTCCTATATAATTTTCTTTTAATTTAATATCTAATCATATTTCTTAGCTATTAAATAGATATTCCTAATTCATTGGAAAATGGCAGGTCTTACATATTCCAGACATCATGCTTACTCTAGGTTTGGTTATCAAATAATAAATTATTTTATATTCAACTTGTTATAAATTAAAGTAATGGTAGTTACTGGCAATCATAGACATAATGGTAGAAATAATGATGATATGTATTATTTACATAAATATATGACAATGTCAAGAATCAATCTATGAATTGACACATAATATTTCAACACACTATGAAGTAGTAGTAATATCATCATCTTTTCAGAGTCAGAAAGTGTAGACAGTGGAGAACTTTCCCAAAGTCTTGTAGTAGTAAAAGGTATAGTCATGATTCAAATTTAGCAAGTCTGGCTGCAAGATGACAGAAAAGATATAATGGCCATTCTTCACTGCATTTTTGTACCTAACTTCATAATCTTCAACAGCAAGATTATGGTGTACTGAACTAAATAAATGACATATCCACTGTGTTTATGAACTGAAACACAGTCCCTTGCTGTTACTGTGTACTGAAGCATTTTCTAGCTTTACCTTGGTTGAATGAATTCAGCCCAGCAGTCAATCAGATCAATAACTTCAGGCTTTGATTTTCCTAAGATGTTAATAATACAGAGCTTAAAAAAGAACTTTCAGAGCCAGGTGCCCCTATCTCTAGGAATCTCTGAATAATAGAATCTAGGAAACCTTGAAGAACAGATTTATCCCTGTTTGATCAGTATCTCAGAAAACAACACACAGTGATACTCTGCTTTTTCTTATAAATTATATCATGTTTCTTTCTAAAACTTCACAAAAATGACTTATATATATAGTATTATTTATAGTCCAAGGAGCCTAAGACCCATGCCAGCTTCCATATATAACTTCTCCAACTGAGACACTAACCACACTTAGGATATTCATTGTCTGGTATTCATTATCTCAAAAAATGAGAACAACTCTATTTTCCCATCAAAGGTAGCTGGCTTGAAATCATCCTTCTTTAAATAAAATGTAAATATTTCCTCATATAATCTAATGAGCCAATTACTAATACCGTTTGACATTGTGTCAAAGACCAAATATGTGCAATAACATTTTTGACTGCTTGGAATGGATTTTTAATGGACCACTAGTGAATAGAAGTTTAAAGCTAAATGCACATTCTACTGCTGAGCTACACACTCACCCCTGAGTCTTTAACAGTCAACTCGGTACATTTAATCAAATCTGCTTTGCATACAGTTAAGATAGATTAAAAAGTTTGTCTTTCTTCCAATCGTATTAGGATTATTCTAAGGTTCGTATTGATTCATTGACACTGAAGAAATTAAAGCAAACAGAAACACTTTGCCATATTAAACCTACATAGCATTTTATAAGTCACTTCAGCTTACAGAGTATCTTTTTAAAAGCTACTAAATATGCATATTAGAATTTAGTATTTTGGAAAAGAAAAATGACAAATTAGAGGAACTCATCATACTGTAGCTGCTCCTAGAGACTGAATCTAAACAACAGTTCTGTGGTCGCATTTTGAGGTAGGACGACTGTGGGAAAATGCTGGCATGCAACTCAGAGGAAAGAAAATTAATAAACAGAATAGAGTTGGGCAGCACCTGGTGCACAGTGGCTTAGTAGGAGAGAAACTGCTTCCCTCCAAGAAACGGAGAGGAAGTCTCCCACTCAATTTAAGAAAAACACGTCCTGCTTTCCAGAAAATTCTCAACCTGAGCAGAAAATAAGCTCCAATACGGCAAAGCAAGCCTGTGCAAGAGAAAGTTTTGGCACTTTCCAGCTGAGTTAGTAAAAGTGAAGAAGTGGTGACAGCTTAAAAAAATGATTTATTTGGACTTCCTGAGCAGAAGACTAGAAATACCTGCTGTTTATCTTTGTTTTTGTTTTTTTGTTATTATTGTTGTTTTTGTTTTGCTATTTTTTTCTCATTCTTTTTTGTCTTATCCTTGGTATACTTTTTTTTTAATGTACCCAAGACCCAAGAGAGATGTAGGTTTTACCATTCACTGGATAGGTGGGTGCCCAAGCTGTGAGTCGATCTGGGTACAGGAGTAAAATTGTAATACTTAGGGGAAGATGTGGGTGGCCATGGGGGCACTGGCTCATATGTTACCTACAACAACTCTGCAGAGCAGAGTGAGAAGAGGGTACTTTCATTCTAAAAATGATGGACTCCAAATATCTTATTGGAGGGGCATGTGCCACCTTCTCCATACCCAGAAGGGTTCGAAGAATGGGCTTATATGTCCTATATATCCCTTTCCAGCACAGGGCCGCAGTTCACAGGCTGCACAGGTGAGAGGGCTGACCAGCAGCCCTGCAGCTTCACATTCCTATCTCAGGCCACAAAGACAAAGCCATTTTAAGGGTAAATTCTCTCTGAAACAGATAATTTTCCTCTAACAGTTGCTGCCAGAATAAGGGAGTGGAGCTCAGCATACATACTCCCTTGATGAGTTTGGCCAGTTTCTGTCAGAGCTCACAACAAGCAAACTGTGTATTTGTCACATAAATTTCCTCTTAGCTGAGAGATTGAAAATTTGAAATGCTGGGGGGCGGGGGAGGAAGTCTGCATTGTAAAAACCTCAGAAAGAAGAAAACTGAATCTTTTTATGACTTTCCTTCCATTAGCTGTTACCATATAGATTGATTTCTAGGGTTTTTTGTGTTTTCCCATGTTTTGAAATTTGGGGAGTTTTAATTGTACATATTCTGTCAACTAATTAGATGATCTCTTAATACCTCTTCCTTCTCATCTTTTTCTTTACCATTTTTTATCCTTCTTTTTCTCTTCTCGTTTTTTCTGTCTTCCTTCCCTCCATATTCCTTTTTCTTTATTTATTTAAATTATTTTAATTCCATTACTAATTTAATTTAGTAAACTATAATTCATGGCTAATCTTTTTGGCCTTTCCTACATAATTTCTTAGCCACCTTTTTCTTTTGTTAGTAGTTGTTGAGATCATTAGTAATATCTTTAAGCATATATTGATACGTTCTGCTCTTTAATTTCCACTGTTATTGGAAGTTACTCTTTCCTCTCAAAGTGGTACTGGTGGTTGAATTTAGCACTTTGATTATGCTGATCAGATGCATTAAAGTTAAGATATATCCCCAGCCCAAGGCTTATTGTAAAGAGATGACTACTCACTAAGGAACCCTTATATAAATAAATAAGAGTAATCTATCACAACAGATATGAAAATATAGGACCTCAGAAAACATGATGAAACAGGAAACAAGATAGGTCCAAAGTTTGTAACACTCTAGTAACTAAATCCATAGACATTCAAGTGGATCAAATCCCAAGGAATTAAAAAACTTTATTGTTAAAATAATTAGTGATTTTTTTTAAGTAAGAAATGAATTAAATGAGAAAATATAGGAAGTGCAAAAGCATTTCAATAAAGACATAGAGACTCTGAAAAAGAATCAAACAGAAATCCTGGAAGTGAAAGATCCAATAAATCAAATTTAAAAAACAAATGCCAAATGTCTTCTTTGATATAAGGAGAGTAACCAAGAACAGAGTAGGGATGAAGAGCATGAGAAGAAGATTAACATTAAACAGGGATGAGAGGTGGGAGGGAAAGGGAGAGAGAAGGGAAATTGCATGGAAATGGAAGGAGACTCTCAGGGTTATACAAAAGTACATACAAGAGGAAGTGAGGGGAAAGGGAAAAATAATACAAGGGGGAGCAATGAATGACAGTAGAGGGGGTAGAGAGAGAAGAGGGGAGGGGAGGGGAGGGGAGGGGAGATAGTAGATGATAGGAAAGGCAGCAGAACACAACAGACACTAGTATGGCAATATGTAAATCAATGGATGTGTAACTGATGTGATTTTGCAATCTGTATATGGGGTAAAAATGGGAGTTCATAACCCACTTGAATCAAAGTGTGAAATATGATATATCAAGAACTATGTAATGTTTTGAACAACCAAAAATAAAAAATTTAAAAAAATGAATAAACCATATGAAAGTAAAAAAAAAAAAAAATCAGTAGAAAGTCTCTCTAATGGGCTAGATTAAGTAGAAGACAGAATCTCAGAGATTGAAGATAACAAAGCTTACCTTGGATATTCAGTCATGATCAAAGAAAAATATTAAGAAACCATGATCAAAATATACAAGAATTCTAAACAATATTAAGAGACCAAATATTAAAAATCACTGTCATCAAAGAAGGAATTTCAGTGAAATAATAGAAATACTAGAATAATGAAATGGATATCCAGATGCATGAGACATTTTTGAATCCCAAGTTAAAAAAAAATTCTCTAAGATAACCTTATACTTAAATGCCAAATATACAGAATGAGATAAAATTTTTAAATTATAAAGAGAGAATCATCAGGTCATATTTAGAGGCAAACCAATCAGAATAAGATCTAATTTCTCAACAGAAATCAGAAAATTCAGGCGTGTTCGGAACAATGTGTCTGAAGCCCTGAAAAAAAATAACAATAATTCACAACCAAGATTGATATATACAACAAAGATATCTTTCAGAATTTAAGCACAAATAAAAACCTTCCAGGATAAGCACAAAGTAAAAAAAATCATAAATACTAACTCAGTATTACAGAAGATACTTAAAGAAATTCAGTACACAAAAGAATACAAAAACAAACAACAGAGTTTGAGAAAATATAAAACTCTTTAGGAGATTAGCAAATGAGAATTAGGATCAAATTAAACATTAGAAATAAAATGACAGGTAATAATAAACAGCACACTATAATAAAACTGATTGTAAGTGGTTGTCAATCATCAATTAACACATAGACCTGCATATTAGATGAAATATGAGACTCAGTCATATATTGCAAAAAAACAACATATAGGCTATCACATGTTTGCAAGTGACAAACCTCTCAGGCAAAGAAATCCATAGGCTAAAAGTGAAAGTACTGAAGAAAAGTCTGCATGCACATGGAGTTGAAAGCAAGCAGGTGTAATTACTTTCATACCAAATAAAGCAGACTTCATGTAAAAATTAATCAGAGGAAACAAAGAATATTACTGCATACTAGTGAAGGGAACAATGTACTAAGGTGCTTTAGTAATACAAAGTAGTTATGACCTAAAGATTGACAGACCTAATTATATAAAATGAACATTTACTTGACACAAAATTTTGGATAGATCCCAATAAAATAATGCTGCATTTCATCTCTCAATAAATACATATGTGTAATTGTTAATCTGAATGGCTAACTTAATTGGATTAATAGATATCTAAGATTAAGATGCTTTGGGGTATCTCAATGAGGGTATTTTAGGAATTATGGGCATTTGGGACAGAATATTGAATCAGAGACCCATGCTAAGTGCAGACAGAACAGTCCCATGGGTGGAAGCTTGGATGGAAGAAAAAAGTGGAAGAACAAGGAAGCAGCAGCAGATGCAAGTTTGATTCTTCTTGAATGGGTTTGTGATTGCTACTGTGATGAACAAGGATATCAGATTCCAGCTCCTTCACTCTCCAAAACAGACTCTGACCAGTAACTCTCCAGGGAGTTTCCATATCTACATTCCTGGACTTGGGAGGCATCATTGTTCCCTCTTGTTTCGAGAGTCCAGTTTTTTGAACTGAGCAGCTATTGGTTCCTGTGGCTCTCAAACACACAGACAGCCATTGGGAGCACTCCAGCTTCAGGATTTGTAAGCCAATTTAATAAATCCCCTATTTTTCATAATCATATACATGCTGTTGGTTCTGTTCCTCCAAAGAATTCTGACTAATACAAAAATTGGCACTGAGAAGTAGGGTCATTGCTATGACTAACCTGACCATGTGTTTAGGAAGCTTTTGGAGCTTTTATTAATATGTTGGAGAAATTTTGAAGTTTATTGATGAAATCTGGTAAAGCTTTAGAATGTTGTAATTGGAGCTTAATAGGCAATTCTGCTTGGAGTTCAGAAGACCATAGTGATGATAGAACTGTGGACAGTAAAGGTTAGGCTCAGGAGGTTTCAGGGGAAGAGGAAAATGCTATTGGAATTTGGACTAGAGGCCATTCATGTTACATTTTGGATAAGAAGTTGTCTGGATTTCTTTTTTCATGTCCTGAGACTTTCTTTAGGGCTGAACCTAAAGATGATGAACTAATTAATTTTTCAGAGGAAATTCCAAGACAACAGAACCTTCAGGAGGTGGCATGGGTATTACTGGTGCTTTGGGACAAGTTTTTTTTATGATAAGAAAGAGCAGGAAGGAAAACAGAAAGATGTAAAAAATTTGGAGTTCAGCCACTGGGGCTAAAGAAGCTGTGGTTGTAAAATGGATTACAGTCACTAAAGGAACACTAAGTAGTTGATCAAGAAACAAAAGTAAAGATGGCTTGAAAGTATCTCAGGATTTGGCAAAACCACACCCTTCTTAGGCTCAAGGGTATAAAAGTAGAAATTCCCTTGAGAAAAGACCAGTGGAACTTCCTGCTTCCACAGTGGCCCTAGGAAGTTGTTTTACCATGTTCAGTCATCCAGGCACTCAGAGATTGTAGCAGCAAGAGTACCAGGGGGCTTGGGTATTGCTCAATTTGGCAGCAGACCTTAGTGTCAACCACATGGTGCTGGTTCTGCAGAAATACAGAATGTAGGAGTTAGGAGGTCATGGAGACTTCCACTGAGATTTCAAAGGAAGACCGAAAATGCCAGGGAAAGTACTCAAGGGTCAAACTTCCTGTGGGTTGCCCCTGAGCAGATGATGCAGGGATAAATAAGAAGGAAGCCAAAACTGCAAGGAAGACACCCCCAAGACTAAGAAATGCTAGTATCAGTATGTGGAATGTCTGCTAAGGAAAGTGCAGGAATCAAGCATATACATGACAAAAAAGAGGCCATATGGGTCACAAACAACAAAGCCATAAGGGCAGTGTGATACAAGCTCTTAAAGAAAACATCCTGATGCTCTGTGTGTCAGATGCCAGACATGGAACTACAGGACTCTTTTTGCCCAGCTGGATTTCTGTCTTCCTTTGGTCCCATCCCTTCTTTCTATGGCCCCATTTATCCCTTTGGAATGGAAATGTTTGCTCTGTGCCTTTATATATATTGGATTTATATAACTTGCTTTTGCTTTTCATTAGTGCTCACACTGAGAGTTTGCTTTAAATCTCAGAGGACACTTTGGACTTGGATTTTTGGACAACCCTAAAACTATTAAGACCATGGGGACTCCTTGAAATAAACTGAATGTGTTTTGCATGTGAGATGAACGTGAGCTTTTGGAAACCAGGCATGGAATCTTGGATTTAGATATGTGGTGGCCCCCCCAAAGCTCATGTATGAGACAATGCAAGAAAGTTTAGCGGTAGAATGATGGGGTTATTAGAACCTGAACCTAATCAGAGCATAAATCCACTGAAACTGATTAAATGGATAGTAACTGCAGGCAGGTAGGGTGTGATTGAAGGAGGTGGTCCCCTGGGGGCATGCTGTTGGGGTTTATTTTTTGTAGTATTGAGGAGAGGTCTCTCTTTGTGCTTCCTGATTCCATGTCTTGAGCTGTTTTCTTCCTCTTCACCTTTCCATGATGATGTTCCACCTCACCTTTGGCCCAGAGTAAAGGAATTGGTCATATATGGACTATGACCCCTAAAACCATAAGCCCCCAAATAAACTTTTCCTCTTATAAAATTGTTCTTGTCAGGTATTTTGGTCACAGCAAGGGAAAACTGATGAGAACAATATGTCATCCAAAATCAAACTCAGCAAAGATACTTCAGACCTAAAATATGTAGAAATCTATAGGATATTTTACCCACAAACAGCTGAATACACTTTATTTTAAGCTGCTCTAGAAACTTTTTCGAATAGACTATATTTTAACCACAATGTAAATCTTGGCAAATACAAAAAAGCCAACACATTCCTTGCTATTTATCAATTATAAGAGAATAAAATTAAAAATCAAAATCAAGTAAAAACTACAGAAAACACACAAACACATAGATATTTGAATAATGAATAGCTAATAGAAGAAATCATGGGAGGAATTAAAATTGTCTTAAAATCAAACAAAAACAAAAATACAACATTCTAGAATATCTGGGATACTATGATGGCAATTCTAAGAGTACAGTTAACTATGAGTGACAACATTAAAAATTCCCAATGCACCAGGTGTGGTGGCACAAGAATTTAATCCTAGTAATTTGGGAGGCTGAGGCAGAAAGACCACAAGTTCAAAGACAGCCTTAGCAATTTAGCGAGGCCCTAAGCAATTTAGCAAAACCCTGTCTCAAAATTTAAAAAAAAATTAAAAAATGGCTGGGGATGTGGTTCCGTGGTTCAGTACCCCTAAGTTCAACAATAGCAACAACCACAACAACAAACCAGACAATAAATTTAAAAACCCTAATGATGCATCTCAATGCCTTAAGTGTGTGTGTGAGTGGGATACAATATAAAAACCAGTAGAAGGAAGAAAATAATTGAGATCAGAGCCAATAGAAATGAAATATATTATTAAAAATATTTCAAAGGATCAAGATGACAAAAATATTCATTCGCTGAGAAGATAAATGTGATTGATAAGCCTTTAGCTGAAATAACCAAAAGAAAGACAGGTAAGATCCAAACCAATAAACTTAGAGATGAAAAAGTAGATATCACTACAGATATCACTGAAATCAAAAGGATCTTCAGGTACTATGTATTTCAATAACTTGGAAAATCTAGAAAAAATTTAAGGCACATATGACTAACAAACCTGAACCAAAGGAACATAAATATTCTAACTAGACTTAATAACAAGCAATACGATGGAAACAATAATGAAATGCCTTCCAACAAAGAAAAGGCCAAAACCAGATGGATTCTCAGCTGAATTCTACCAGACTTTTAAAGAAAAACTAATATCAACGCTCTTCAAATTATCCCACAAAATATAAAGGGATGGAACCCTTTAAAACTCATTCTATAAAACAAGTATCACTCTAATACCAAAACTAGATAAGGACACATCAAGAAAAGAAAAATATAGACTGATGTCCTTGATAAAGGTTGATCCAAAAATCCTTAATAAAATGCTGGCAACTCATATTCAATAACACATTAAGAAGATTGTACATCAGAATCAAGTTGGTTTCATTCCAAGGATGCAAGAATGGTTCAGCATACACAAATCAATAAATGTAATTTGGGACAAAAGTAGAATTAATGACAAAATCACAGTCATTTCAAAAGATGCAAATGATGGTTTGATACATTAAATACATTTATGATACAACACTGAAGAAACCAGTGATAAGAGGACATTACTTCAACATCAGAAATGTTATATAGGTCAAACCCAAAGTCAACATCATGGCAAAAGCAGAAAACCTGGAATTGTAACTGTAAAATTAGGGACAAGACGATGTTGTCCACTCTCACAACTCTTATTCAATATAATATTATAATTTTAGCCTGAGCAATTAGGCAAGATAAAGAAATAAAATATATACAAATAAAAAAGAAGGAAGTCAAATTATCACTGTTTGTAGATGGTATGATAACTGTAATTGTAAGATTCAAAATATTCTGCCAGAAGTCTTTCAGAGCTCATAAATAAATTTAGCAAAGTATCAGGATACAAAATCAAAATACAAAAACAACCGACTTTTCTATATACCAATAACAAACCCAATGAAAAAGAAATTAGGGGAAAAAAAACAATTCCATTCACAACAGAATAAAAAAAAATGTGAGAACAAATCTAATCAAGGAGGTGAAGGACTTTCACATTGAAAATTATAGAGTATCAATAAAAGAAATTAAAGAAAATATTAGAGGATGGGAAGAAATCTCATATTCATAGATGGACTTAAGTAGTATTGTTAAAAGGACCATATTACTAAAAGCAATCTATAGATTCAATTAAGGAACTGAGATGCATCATAGGGTTTTTAAATTTAGTTTCTGATTTGTTGCTGTGGTTGCTGCTATTGTTGAACTTAGGGGCACTGAACCACTGAGCCACAATCCCAACCCTTTTTCTTTTTTTTTTTAATTTTGATAAAGAGTTTTGCTAAGTTGATTAGGACCTCCATAAATTGCTGAGGCTGTCTTTGAACTTGTGATCTTTCTGCCTCAGCCTCCCAAATTGTTAGGATTACATGCTTGTGCCACCACACCTGGCGCATTCTGAATTTTTTAATGTTGTCACTCATTTAAGCAATGGTATTTTATCTCATGAATATACCAATGAGACTTCCCATAGAACAATAAAAAAAATAGTTTGCATATTCATATGAAAGAATAAGTGACCCCAGAAAAGCAAAACAATTTTGAGGAAAACAGAGCAATACTAGAGATGTTACAATGACCAATTTCAAATTACAATATAGAGATATAGTAACAAAAGCATCATGGTACTGGCATCAAAACAGGAATGTATGCATATGGAATAGAATACTAGTCACAAACACAAACTCACACAGATACATGCATCTAATTCTTATCAGAGGTACCAAAAACATGCTGGAGAAAAGAGCCTATTTAACAAATGGTGCTGGGGAAAATGAATATTCAAAGTAGAAAATAAAACTAGATCCTTTTCTGTCACCCTGAACAAAAGTCAGTGTAAATGGATCAAAGACCTGCAATTTACACAAGAAAATTTGCAACTGATAAAAGAAAACATAGGAGCAACCTTCCAATATATTAGCACAAGCAACAACCTCCTCAATAAAACTCCCAAAGCTCAAGAAATAAAACCAAGAATCAATAAATGGGATGGGATCAAGTTAAAATCTTCTGCTAATAAAAGAAAATAATAGCTTGAGTGAGAGCCTACAGAATGGGAGAGAATCTTTTCTGACAGAAGATTAATATTCAGACTATACAAAAAATCTCCCAAAAACTTAACACCAAAAAAAATCCTATCAATAATAGGACAAATGACCTAGACAGATATTTCTCGAAAACAAAAAAAATATAAATTGTCAACAAATATATGAAAAAATGTTCAGGATCTTTATCAATAAGGAAAATGCAAATCAAAACCACCCTGAGATATCATCTCACTCCAGTTAAAATGTCAATGAACAAAAACACAGATAATAATAAATGGTGCTGAGAATACAGGGGAAAAGTAAAACTCATATACTGTTGATAGTATTTTAAATTTTAAACCACTATGAAAATCAGTATGGTCTTTCTTCAAAATACCAAGAACAAAGCCACCTTATGAAAAGCTATACCACTATTTAGTACTTACCCAAAAGAACTAAAGTCAGTATATTTTAATAAAGTGATATATGCATACCCATGTTCACAGCAGCATAATTCATAATAACCAAGTTATGGAAATAGCTTAGGTGTCCATCAAAAGATGAGGGGATAATGAAAAATGTGGTGTAAATATACACAATGGATATTTACTCAGCTGTAAAGAAGAATGAAGTCATGACATTTGCAGGAAAGTGAATGGAATTGGAGAACTGCATTCTAAGTAAACTAAATCAGAATCAGAAAGTCAAGGGATACATTTTTTCCCTCATATGTGGAAGCTAGACAGAAAAGGGAAAGAAGAAAGATCTCTTGAAAATAGAAGGGAGACTTATAGAGTAGATATTGGGGGTTAGGGGGAAAGTAGAAAGGGAGGGAAAGCAAGGTACCAAGAAATAAATCTGACCAAATTATGCTATTTGCAAAAATGAATATATCACAATGAAATCCAATTTTATATATATAATTATAATGCTCTAATAAAACAGTTTTTAAGAATATAGTAAGTTTGTTACCTTTCATTTTGACAATAGAAAAAAGAATACTTGTACTCAAAAGCCTAAAAGCCATTTTCTGTTCTAGGCTATATTGAGGTAACTACATGAAACAGAAATCATAAGATCTAGTTGCGTTACCATTTACCAAATTGTCAAGCTCCTCTTCAATATCCAGAGTAAACATACTGACTCTAGATCATTAGAAAAATCTCTGACCAATATTTTCTTTTCATCTGCTTATCTTGGTTCTTGGTAATATAATGATAACAACACAACACAGGAGTGTTAATCAGATGAAGCATTACAAAGTAAAGTTTGATACATGCTTTTCTGCTTCTATGGCACTATAACCTTAAAATTCTTCATTTTGAATCTTCATAAACTTGTTACTTTGTCCATTTGATTTTTTTTAAATTTTTATTTTATACATTAACTATTTTCAAAGGTTTGTACTTTAAAAAATTGTGATGATTTTTAACTTCAATCATTCTTCTATTCCTATTGCATCAATAAGAGAAAAAGTTTTATCTTATCTGTAAACCATGATTGTAAATCAGAGAATCAACCGCAAAGGTCACATTTCTTTACCTACGAGGTTTTAGTGTGTTATAGAAATCTCAATCAATTTAAAACTCACTTAGAGTCCTTTCAAAATCAATACAAATAGTTTTTTCAAATTGCATATATAATGTCAATAGTGATCTTGTACTCTAAGGTATCCAATAGAAACCTTAAAACAAGGTCAAAGTATTTTAGAAAATTAGAGTAATCTTTGAATTTTTTCATGATCCATGACAAAATACAAAACAACTATAGCCAAAATGAATTCCAGAACTACTTTTCATTTTGGTTAATACTAAGCTACCTATAATGATGATGCTGGAGCACAATCTATATTGTGGCAGCCTTTATCACATGTCCATTTACAGTAGCTCTCACTTAACAGCGTGTAGTTGCATCATTCAGGCTTTGCATACATGACCTAGTGTGAGTCTGGGCTCACTGATGTCAAAGCATAGGACACAGTTGCTCAGTGGGTCTCAGTTCTTTGCTAGGGAAATATTTCTGTCCTTCTCCTATGGCTATTTAAAATAGACTCAGACAGGGGCTGGAGATGTAGTTCAGTGGCAGAGCACTTGCTTAGCACATGTGAGGCACTGGGTTCATCCCTTTGCACCACATAAACATAAACAAATAAATAAAGACATTCTGTCCATCGATAACTACAATTTAAAAAAATATATACTCAGACACTTGTATATGAGAATGTTTTGTTTTTATTTTTGGCATAAAATTCAACATTTACATGTATAATTTCTTCCTCTGTTCATGCAAATGTAGATGTAACTCAATTGAAAATAAGATTTCTATGTATCTTAGTATACATATAGATTCTATCCATATGAATTCACATTGCCATATAGAAATACCACAATTTATTCAAAAGCTGAAGTTGCTTTAAAATCTTTTCTGGTATTTATGATTATATTGTTTATTGTTTTCTCCTAATGCATAATGGTAACAGTAATAATTTTTATAAATGATATTATAAAAGAACATTTTCCAAAATCTAGAAAAATTATATATTTAGAAATAAAAAGGTTATTTTATTGTGGTTTCCCATTTTGTTCTTTTACTAGTATCAGTTGCTATTTAGTGTTGAAAAAGGAAATAGGGTTTGAACACAAACACTATTGCCAGAACTATTCATTTAAACATAATGAAGCAAATAAGAATCTCTCTTCTCCCATGATTTAATAATGTCAGATTCTTAAAACATAAAAATTCATAGTTTCAATTTTTGAGTTTTCAGATATTTTACAGAAAGACACTAAATTTTAAATATCATATGAAAATACTAATAAGTAGTCATCATAAAATATAGTGAATTGCAAGGTGACGTGCCATTATATAGATTTGTTCATCTACTACATTATAACAAAATTGCATGGTATGAATATTTTGACTTTTATTATGATGAATATTGAAACATTGTATTGCAAATTATAAAATGCTATGGTTATATTCAAGCAAAAGAAGTATATGATTTGATCTCAAATTATGTTCTCAAAGGCTTCACTTCTATTTTTAATTTTATGCATATAGATGCAACTTCTATTAAACTAGTCAAAGATTTCTTCCAAAGTGTAACTTTTAAAAATATTGTAAGAAAATGGCAAAGTATAACAAAATGAAATCATGGAATAATGCTTAATTTTTCCTTTAAGTATGACAGTTATTATCATTCCTATATTTATGTATTTCAAAGGATGAAATATGTATCAACAGTCACTGCCAGTATCTTTTTAAAACAATTTTAAATCATAGATTATAAATCTAACTGCTTTTCATTAGTATTTCCATTAATATTAGTAGACTCTTCAAGGTGAATGAATAACACTAAAGATTTACAAATAAAAAAATTATAAAAGAAATTTTTATCATGCTTTGTTTTAGGGTAATAAAATATATTTTTTAATTCAGAGTATAAGATTTCAAGCTACAAGATATATCTCAGATAATTTGCTCATTTTTCAAGATCTTCTCCAAATAATTGTTCTTCCCTTCATATTTTTATTATAAAATCAGGCTTATAAAGATTTCTTTTCAAAAGATGCTCTACCACAAAAAAGAAGAAAGTCTATAAATTTCACTTTTCTCAAAGGTTACATGCAGAGAATAACTCAATCATTTGAGTCTTAACAGTGCTTCATCAGTGTTTCTTCTTACGTGGAAATCTCATTTTTAGAAAATTTGAGTTTAGACAAAAAGAGGCAGTGAAAATACTTTCTGAAGCTTCGAAGGCTTGCCTTGGGGTGGCTAATTTCTGTGATGACTTGTGGCAGAAATCCAGCAGCCTACTGTTGACATTTTCATAGTAATTATAGCTCAGGAGCTGGCTGCTTGGAAGAGCAAAAATGTGTCACATATGACATGGCAGACCTTTGCTAATATTCTTTTTTCTTTTTTCCTTTACTATGGCTCAGAATTGATGGCAAAAAGTAACAAGGTTGTACAGTAAATGAGAGTTTCAATGTAAAAAATCAGATTGTTAAGAAAGACTGTTTAAAATTAGGAATGACCAGGTGTTCCATAAATGACATACTCAATAAAAGCCCCAAGGAAAAATATGACAAGATGTGTTATTTACTGAAAGTATGGAGCAGGACTCTGATATCTACATTGATTCCTATATAATTCACCCATCTATACATGAATTTGTTTTAAAGCACTGTTTTACACTCCCAGAGTGTAATGCACATACTCTTAGAAGCATGCCTCTTTCCACTGCTAACTCTACCTGGCAAAATGTGCTTCAGGAGTTCATGGGAAAGAGAGGTTGCATTTGACTGTGGATCATGCAAGGGGTCATGCATGAAGAGTATAAAATGGACTACGAAAAATGAGAAATGATACAGAATAGATAAATAAGAGGGCAAAGGCTTTCTATTCCAGATGAATGGCTCATTTGGAGGAAGTCACAAAAACAAGAGAAAGCATAAAATATAGCACAAAGATAGAGGATAACTCAATTTGAGTGCTTGGAAGAACACACATACACACAAAGAGAAAATAGAGGTGAAAAAATAAAATATGGTTTGGAGGCAGATAGGGAAGGGCTTTGGGATTTGAGGATAGGAAATCTGGATTTTATTTGGTGCTGACATTTGTAGATAAAGTATCTGGTGAGACCTGTCTGTCACTAGAAAGATCCTGGCTACTTACCAAAGAACTCCCACTGTGGTAGTCCCTTGATGAATTCACCACTGTAAAGAATCTGGCCTTCAGCCCTGAAGCCTCAGAAACCTGGTTCTGCCAGCAGAAACCAATGTCAGGATGGTTGGTGCATACTCTCCCTGAGCTCAGCTGGGTGGGCATGGAGACAGAAAGGGAATTATTTTGTCCTTTACACGTTATAGAGGTATAGACCAACCCTGGATAAACACTGGTGGTGACCATTCTTACTCCTGACCATTCTGTTCTCTGCCAAAATTTTCCTAGGTAAGTTATATTTCTTTCTCAATTAAGTCTCCTTCTAATAAACTATTTTCCTCCAAGAATGGGTTGCAATATTTAAAAAGCTTACATTAATACACACAGACTCAGGAATCACATGATCTCTCTCTAACATGACTCCACACATACAATGACTGGTCCATTATCTGGATATTGCAATTTATCCCATCAAAGTCAATCCTACTGCAGGTTTTTGGAAGGCAATTTACTGTGCCAGTGATGTGAAGCTCGACTGGATAATGAATTAAAGAATGAATGTATCTTTTTGAACAAAGGAACAAGATGAGAACTATAATTTGGGAGAAATTAATTGATCAGTAAAGGCTTCCTGACGCTCATCATCAGGAAAAAAAGTGAAAACGTGAAGGTAATCTACAGAACCAGTGTGTAAGAGATAATGAGGATCTAATCCAAGGAAGAGAGAAGAGTCTTTATCTTGAAATTTACCGGAAAAGGGCTGGGGGTGTGGCTCAGTGGTAGGACCCTTGCCTAGTATGGATGAGGCACTGGGTTTGATCCTTAGAACCACATAAAAATAAATAAACAAATAAACAAGCAAATAAATAGATAATTGTATTGTATCTATCTACAATGAAGGAAGGAAGGAAGGAAGGAAGGAAGGAAGGAAGGAAGGAAGGAAGGAAGGAAATTACTGCAGACAAGACTTACAAGTGATTAGATTGGGAACAGTAGTAAGGAAGACAAGAATCAAAGTTGCCTTCAATAAAAAATTCCCTGTAATTGTAAGAACATTCAAGAAATCTTTGCAGAGCTTTAAGTTAAAAATTCTGTTTATAGAAGTGATGGCATTGCACAATTCACCCATTACCCATGTTATCATGGAGAATATTTTATGGAATTCTGAATATTTTATGTAAATTTTTTTCATCTGATATTTTCTGGACTGAGTGATTATTTGTATCCAACATGCTGAAGGGTTTGGGTACAGAGAATTTTTTTTTACAATAAATCAATTGTAAAATATAGAAATACTTTAAAAGTTATATTACAGAAAAAAAACACTCAAAACTAAATGACAGAATTACATAGGAACCTTAAAATGAATAGAAACAAGATTAAACCACAGGAATATAAGTTTCAATTCCAATCTAAACTTACGTGCAAAAATTGCCATATTAATGTTTTCAAAACTTTTTCAATTTTTTATACCATGTGAGATGAAATTATTTTGCTATTTCATTTGCTTTTCATTAATAAAACTGAATTCCAAAAAGAATAAAAATTCATTAAAAAATTGTTTGAACTTTGTCAGCCAACTTTATAAAATTGGTTCAGTTAAAATATATTAAAATTGCAAAAACATGGAAAATATGCTGTTTAAAATTTGTATAGCATACATACTATTATATGTCCTTTACACAGCATATTTTGGTTGTTATGTGATTTAGTCAAAATTTATTTGAGAATTTCCCTAGGTAGGCAGAATTTCATTAATGCATACTACATGCATGTATTAAAATTCACACTGAACACTATTTAATAAGTACAATTTATATATATATATATATATATATATATATATATATATATATATATA
>NW_026000211.1:26215895-26233398 GCF_001458135.2 Marmota marmota marmota | reverse complement strand
TATATATATATATATATATATATATATATATATATATATATATATATAAATAATATATTTTAAAAGAACAAAAAATACTTGGTAATGAACATACAATTTATATCTAATTTAAAAATCAATCATAGGTCTTTTTACTGGATTATTACAAGTAATAACAATATTGCTAGGTTCCTATAAAAACTGAATTGTGCAATTTTATTAAAGCATCTAGGAGAAAATCACTTATAGTTTCATTCAAATTAAAAAAAAAAAGTTGAACCCACAAACCACAACACTGAAGGACTTTTATTCAACAAATACAAACCAGAAACCTCACAGTCTAGTCCAACAATAAAAGGGTGAAAAATAATGTATCTTATCCAAGGTAAATAATTAAGACCAAACATGTTTTTTAAATTGCATTACCTACAGAATCATGAAGCTATTTACCATTTACAAAACTTATCATTCATAAAGAACTTATTTTTATAGTTCATGATCACAGGTTCTGGAGGAAGGAAACTTTAAAATATTCAGGGGCAAACAGGCAGACCCATCAGAAGGGGGGAACTCTTAGCTCAACAATGACCTAGTTGTGTTCACAGTGAATTAAGCACATGGACCCTCCTGTAGCTATCACTCCCCATAGATAAGGTTTTGACATTTTCCTTTACTTCTTACCATGATACCATCAGTACCTCAGTACTGAGTTTGTAATTTCGGGGACCTATGCCAGCCTTCCTCTACTCTTCTCCATAATTCTATGATCAGTGATAAAAGCATGTATAAATAAAAGGGCACTCACTGCAAGGGGAAAAAAAGAAGAGAAGAAGAAGAATTTTGGCAGGAGAGGGTATTTAGCTATTCACAGCAAACAAAGCAGTTCTGAAACTGTATTTCCTAATCTCATTCCAGGACCTATAAACTGCTGTGGTTCTCAGCCACATGGGTTGTGATGCATAATGTGTGTTCAAAAACATAATGTGTGTTCACTTTTCAAATATATTCTATTTCTCAAAGATAATGAAGGACTTCTATCTTTATTGTTGATTTGTTATCTAAATTCAACATGTCATTCCACATTGGAGACTTTTACTGAGAAAAATGTGCACTTGGAGTGAAAACCATCAATTCTATAACAAATAGTTTAAATGACAATAACATTAGCAAGCAAAAACTAGCATATTTAACGAATTCATGAAATTCTGAGGATAATGTTGCTACATGTGTTGGTGTTTGTAAAAAAAAATCTTACTTTGCCTAAAAGGTTACTTTCAGATTCCACAGCTTCTAAACTTCTCTAGCTAACAGAATGGAATGTGCCTTTAATTCATAGTTTCGGTTAAGTCCAATCATTCTTTTAAAACTATGAAGTGCATAACATCTCAATTGCAAGAAATTACATTTTATGTCAAAGGAAAAGTTCTCAGGTAATACTAGGTTAATGCTGTTGATACAATGTTCCAGAAAATTTTTCCCCAGGGAATGTTCATTTTAGATGAAGCTAAGAGCCTCAGGGACATTGGAGAAGAATATCAGATGTTCCCAAGGGCACCTTAGACAGCCTTCCTGAGAGACGAGGAGGCTGCCTATAATTTCATACTGTACTGTATGCCATGAAAGGCCTATAAATATTCCCCTGATCTCCTAAAACTGGTTCTTCAGCAGATGCTAATACCAAGAGCCAAAGCAATTAGCAAGCTCTTATTTCAAAGTATCCAGCATATAGTACCCTGTGTAAATATTTTGAAAGTCACAAAAGTAGCCTGGCAATGGAAAAGGAAAAGTGAGCTATGATTAAGGGACTATCAAATTACTATTTTTAGGAGCTGTATCTAGTAAGCATTTTACCTCATTCAGAAAGACAATGCCAAGTCATGTTTTATGTATCTGGAGGCAATTCTATTTAAGTTGGTGTACTTTCGTTCCCTCTCCTTTAAGGTCCCTGCTGAGAATTAAAAATTAAGCCATGTATATGCTGGGCTGGGTTTGTGGCTCAATGGTAAAGCAATTACCCAGCGTGTGTGAGACACTGGGTTCAATCCTTAGTAACACATAAAAATAAATAAATAAAATAATTTAAAAGAATAAAAAAAATTTAAAACCATGTGCTAATGTTTGGAACACTCAATATAGTACTCCAAATTGACTATAAACTAGTGTAATTTTTATCAAAATTCCCATTTAAAATACTATATACAAAATTTCTTTCATAAAAATACTATATACAAAATTTAGCACGAAGTTCAGTATCAGTTAATTTAATAAGAATAAAAATATAAAAAAATCATTTAATTTTAATTTATTCTACTTTTTTCAGTATGGCAGCTAATTAATTTTGTTCTTTTGCTGTAGAACTATAAAATGAAAAATCTAAAATGGAGTATAATCAATGATTAAACTATCTAATATTTAAAATAATATTCTAGATAAGGAAATCTTGAAACTGTAGATAAGACAACAAAATTATTTTTAGAAATTAGATGCATTCCAAACAATTATAAGATATTATTTCAATTTTTTTTCATTTGTTCTGATTAGTTATACATGACACTAGAATGCATTTTGACACATCATACATAAATGGAGTATAACTTCTCATTCTTCTGGTTGTACATGATGTAGAGTTACACTGGTCGTGTAACAATAGATGCACATAAGGTAATAATGTCTGATTCATTCTGTTATCCTTCCTACCCCCATACCCGCTCCTCTCCTTTCATTCCAAAGTACTTCTATTCTTCCCTAGCCTGCCCACCGCCCCTTACTGTGAATTAGCATCCACATAGCAGAGAAAACATTCAGCCTTAGGTTTTTTGGAATTGGATTATTTGAATTAGCATAATATTCTCCAGCTACATCTATTTTACCTGCAAATGACATAATTTTATTATTCTTTAAGGTAGAGTAATATTCTATTGTGTATATATACCACATTTTCTTTATCCTTTCATCTCTTGAAGGACACCTAAGTTGGTTCCATTGTTTAGCTATTGTGAATTGAGCTGGTATCAGCATTGACTGTGGCTATGTCACTATAGTGTGTTATTTCAATTTTTTAAAAGTCAATACCATTATATCAACACTGATTAAACATAGATTATATGTTCATGTATTGATTGTACATGATAATAATTTGTGAATACTTATGTCTGATTAAACGAAATATGCCATTTTTCTTTTTTTTTTTCTTTTAACCGACTTTGAAAATAGGAGCAAGGAAAATCAGTCTCCAGCAAAAATAAATAGAAGAAAAGGAAAGAAGGAAGGAAGGAAGGAAGGAAGGAAGGAAGGAAGGAAGGAAGGAAGGAAGGAAGATCACTATTGTAATAATTGGAAACTAGGTACAGTTAGACCTAACAGTTTCCAAAATTGTTACAAGCCAAATGACAGTCATTGTAAGAACATATTCATCATTTCTTTTATAGCCATTTTCATCAACAGTGAATATTCAGAAGTGCACAGTGATGTAAACAAAATAAAACAAAACAAAAAAAACTAACAAAAATACCAGTAATATACAGTTACCAAATGTAGTATTCCTATAGGAAGAAGCATTCTTTGAACAGTATGTGATTTTTCAATTACTGGCCTTTATAAGACTAATAAAGGACAGGCTACTAGACATCTTCTGTCCTAGCTTCAAGACGAATCATGGTAGCATCATTGTAATGGTAACACAATAGGTTCTACTAAAAATTTAAAATCTTTATGAACTTCTTGATCTAGCTGGTGAGAAGATCATCAATGTGACCATTTAAAAGGTCCAAACATGACATTTTAAAAGGTGGAAATCCAATTTGTCTGTAATAATTCATTTTAAGTAGTCAACTGTTAATAAGTAGCAAAGCAATAAATAAATAAATATTATTTTTAGAGAGTAGGTTCAAATATTAATCCTGAAGAGATTGACTAAGCATCTTAAAATGTTATCTCTACATTTGTAAAAGGAGATTAATTGTGTCTACATTTTTAGTTGGTAAGAAATTTTAATGAAAACAAGAAATTACTTAAAAAATTGTCAAAGGACTTGAATGAAAATTTCTCCAGATATAATATTACACATGGCTCAAAAGTACAGGAAAGAATGGTCAATATTACTAGTCATTAGGGAAATACAAATCAAAACCACAATGAGGTATCACTTCATATCCATTAGGATGGCTGTTTTATCACAAAAACAGAAAACAAGTGTTGGCAAGGACATGGAAAATTGGGAAATTTGTGCTTTACTGGAGGAAATGTGAAATGGTGCATCCTCTATGGAAAATAGTATGGCAGTTCAAAAAGGGTTAAAAGTAGAATTACCAAAGAATCCAGAAATTCCACTTCTGGAAAGTGGAATCCAAAAGACTTGAAAGTAGAACCTTTGACATATTTGTACACTCACATTCAAGCAGCATTAGTCACAGAAGCCAAGAGGTAGAAGCAATCCAAGTGTCTATAGATGGATGAGTGAAGAAAATGTAGTTTTAGTCATAAAATAGAATATTATTCAATCTCATAAAAAGAAGGAAATCCTGAGGCCAGAACACGAATGAACCTTGAAGACACTGTGTTAAGTGAAATAAACCAGTCACAAAAAGACAAGTACTGACTGGTATCTTTTATGTGAAACATATATACTAGTCAAAGTCATAGAAACAGAAGAAAGGTAGTTGCCAAGACTGGAGATAGAAAAAAATAGGGAGCAGTTTTATGGGTGTCAAGTTTCAGTTTTGCAAGATGTAAAGATTTTAGAGGTTAGTTGCACAACAGTGAGAATACACTTAAAAATACTGACCCGCACTTTAAAATGGTTAATATAATAAATTTTGTTTCTTTACTACAATTAACAATAAAATATGCTGTGTATATAAAATACCTAAAGTGCCTAGCATACAATAGACACTCAAAACAGCATTTATAAGCCAAATATCATCATCCTTCCTAAGGATGACTAAATGCCTAAGCAGACCATCCCCAAACTTACAATAATCGGACTTAACCATTTTAAACCTCATAATGGTGTGAAACAATACATATTCAGGGGAAACTTACTTAAATTTTACATCTTTCCTGAGGCTAGCAGTATGCTATTTGGTGATTTTTCTACACACTGGGAAGGGACAGTGAGCCCCAGCTCCTAGTCAGCCATGCAATCACAACAGAAAACAGCCGACATTATGCTATATAGCTAAGTTATGATGTTTGCTAGTATAAGTGCATTACATGCCTTTTACTGGTCCTTTTTAGTTATGCATAGCATTAGGATTCATTTTGACATAATTATAAAAGCTTAGAATATAATTTGTTCTAATTCAGTCCCCAGTACCTCCCCTTTCCCTCCCCTCTACTCTACTGAACTTACCTGCATCCTTGACTTAGATATTTTCAACTTATCAGGATGTAATTCCATCCTAAGTCAAGAAGTACTTATATTAGAGAGAGCCCAGACTGAAAACAGCTGTGTGACCTCAATCCCCAGTTTCCTCACCTACACAATAGAAAATAACTGCATTCTTTACAGAAATGTCATTCACTAATGTATTTTATAAAGTTACAATGCCGCAGGAATATAATGTGCTCTAAAAAAGTGTTTGTTATTATTCCTATATTATTATCAATTTCTGGTCAAGGGGGAATCTGACATTAATTTATATTTTTAGAACTTAACAAATTTGATACTTTGAATCAGCACATCTTTACAATCATCCTCTCTTGCCATAGTGAGTGAAGTGTTGGTACCATATGCATAAATAAAATACAGACAAGGAATGCATTTAGCTTATTTGAAAAATCATTTGAATAGACTGTCATTAATTGAATTGAAATGTTTTAATTGTTTCCAATTAGTGTTATGAATTCTGAGCCTAGTTTCTATACCACTTTTCTTATTTTTATTATTTTATTCATAATATTAATTATTTGTATTTGCTAAAGTTGTTTATTTATAATTTGGCATACATTTTATTATACAATTAAAAGCATTTTATATTAACATAATTAACACAGCTAGTTGGAGTCTTCAGAAAATAAATTATGACAATAAGAAGATATCCATCATTAATAATAATAATCTGGAAACTTTATATTTAGTTAACTTTTCCTATGTATTCAGAAAACATAGATAAAACATGGTATAATATTAATGAAATACTATTAGAACTATCTTGAAGCAGGTATATCAGCATATTGTTAATTTCTAATTCATATAAAGAGCTAAAGAGCAATTCACAGATATGTTAGCTATTTGATCATGTATACAATGTATCTCTATATGTTAATGTTCCTTTATGCCTGAAACATGCCTGAAATCCCAGCAATTTGGGAGGCTGAGGCAGGAGGATCACAAGTTCAAGGCCAGCAACAGCAACTTAGTGATACCCTGTCTCAAAATAAAAAGGGAAAGGAAAGTGACTCAGTAGTAAAGTGTCCCTGGTTCATTTCCCAGTACCAAGAAAAAAATAAAAATACATAAATTTCCTTTTCTAAATTATGTTAACACTAAACCAAACTATCAAATATTAGGACCTAACCAAATAAGCATAATTAACAATTGCTGCAATAGTTAATTAATTACTTTTTTCTCTATTGAAATAGTATAATTAAAAATAATCAATTACATTTTTTCTTATGAAAACATAATGTTGAATTTTATTTAATAATCTCTATTTCACAATGTGAGGAATAATATTGAAAGCACATAGGATACATAAAAAAGAAAAGTGTCTATCTCCTATAAGTCTTAGAGATTTTATATACATTAAATGTGGTTTTTAAAACTTTAAATGGACTAATGAAATATCATAGTGTTGTTTCTGAAAGAAGGAATAAAACTTTATTATTAGCCTCAGATTCTGAAGAGAAAAAAAATCTGCTGAATGTGTTCAGAAACAGCAATAGTGTTTCTAGTTGGGGCCATTATTTCCTTGATGAATTAAAAAAAATTAAAAAGATGGTGAGCAAGAAATCGAAGGTCAGATGCCTTATGGTAGGCATATAGGATGAGAAAAGCATTAATTCTTTGGGATAAATTACATGACTGAAGTGGCAAAATGGTTTTATAAGAAGATTTTTTAACCTATTTTTATCCCTTGGAAACTTTTATACTGTTGTTATTGCAAACTTAATTTTAACTGGAAACAACACATCACACAAAAATTATATAATCACCACTTATAAAATAATCATGCCATATATATGAAAGTGTAAAGTCTACATGTCAGGTCTGCTATTCCTATTTCATAACCATCTCAAAGATACTAGAACGAAAACGATTGTTCTTTGATTCCAAGGACAAGAGCTTCTTGGACCCCACAACAGCATCCTTCCTAGGATTCCCATCATTTCTAGGGTTACTTCAAGTATTACTACAGTAGAATAGTATTATTTTGGTATTATACCACTACTTTGCACTAATGGTGCTTTCCTTTTTGCTGCGTCAGAGCAAATACAACTTGGGTACAAGAGAGTGTATATATATTCTCATATATACACTATACACAGTTGAGGGATATGAGAATTAAATTCAAATCCCACCACCACACCAATCACCACGATGCTTCACATAAAAGCATTCTGGACCTATGACTAAATACTCACAGTTAAAAGGATATTCTAGAAAATACACTAAGTGATTTCACTAAAGGAAAGCAAAACTGGTCATCAGTTTTATTATTGTGATTACCTCTTGGATACTTCTTTGGTTCTGACCATAAACCTTTTCTCTTAGAAATTAGCACACCACTATTTGCTGCCAAACTTCTACAACCAAAACCTTAGGAACCAAGCATTCCATTTCTAGCATGGCCATCATAACTCAGCCTACCATTCTTGGCTAAGAGGACAGGGGGATGACATAGAATTAGGAAGGAATATTGAAGGCATGGCTAACGATTCATAGGCAATAATACAAATTCTTATCAGTGGACACAGGAATAGAGGTTGAGAATATTTTCAAGGGATATTTAGATGATGAATAGAGCATGACTAAAGATAGTAGCTACCAATATTTTTTTTCTGGTACCAAGGATTGCTTTCTTTCTTTTATTGTTAATCCTTTGCCATTAGAGATTAAGTTCCATGGCATACCTTATAGCAAGGTAAAACCATGTAACTAAGTCCAGGCCCATGGGACATAAGTAGAAGTCATGTGTGACTGTTTTGGGTCATAAATCCTTTAACAGAAACCCTTTATACAGGATAGAAAATGCCACTTATGGAGAAAAATGGAAAGCCCAGGCCTGAACAGGCACTTATTGATGGTTACATGGTTAGAAAATAAAACTACCTTAATTAAGGCACTCTGATTAAAGTTCTCCTTTTTGTGAGAACTCAACCTTGCCCTGACTGATACACTGCCAATTATAAGTGAGGCAGAAGTAAGACCAAATCAACCTGTGAAATATCTGCATTTAGCCACACAACCATTTACTGAAGTTCAGTAGTAGTAGAAGAAACAGAAGACACTGGTGTTTAATCTTACTTACAAGACAATAAAAATATTCAAAGACATTAGAGTAACAAAATTATGTGACCGGAGAGAAACTGTAGGAAGACAATTGGATAAACTGGCAGAGAATGCCAAGATACACATTATTACCAACTACTGTTGACTATTCTAAAATCGAACCTGATGGTTTGGAATGGTATTTCCATTTTGGTACAGGTTAGAACTCATAGTCCTAAGGCATTTTAGTACTTGACATTTTATACAATAATTAAATTCTTATTTAAATTACAAAACTGGACTTGAAGTGGTCAGAAATGAAATTGGTTGATAAATGACAGCACTGTTCTAAGAGTCTTAAGGACTATTCAGTTGGCAATACATATCGAATATAATGTTCTTTCCTTTATTTTCTAGTGCAAACTCTGAGCCAGTTATTGTGCTAATGCAAGGTGAAGTGGAAAATTTGTGGGGGAGGAAGACTGCAGTCTATATCTGTAAGAAGTTTGCAGTCTAATGAGGTATCCAAATCTGTAAACTTGTTGACATAGCAAAGAGTAAAAAAGATGAAAAGACATATAAATACTCCAGGAGCTTTCGGGGTTGAATGGTGTGTATAGAAGATTCAAAGATCAGCCTTTAAAAGTAGGTACATGAAATAAAATTGTGACCCAGATCATGAAATCATGGAAACTAAAATTGAATAAGAATATACAATGTCACTCTGAGTCAGAATCATGAGCTTTAAATGCATCCAACCAAGTAGTTTCACTGTAAGGGTAGAAAATAAATGCCATCCATCAGTAAACACTGTTCCTTTTGCATATCTAGCTAAAAAGTTTAAGGATCTAATCCTAGAGCTGCTGACTTTCTATAAGAAGCAAGAAAACACAATGTGGTCACACATGTAGTAGAAAATGAGATCATCTCAAGCTATGTGAAGCGGGAACTTACACAAGAAACAAAAAACAAAAACCTAGCATTACTTAAAATTTTTGGTGGGGGATTGTTGGTTTTTTACTTAATGTGTTTGTGTATAATGTGTATGTATATATTTTATATATATATAGTATATATATATAACATATATGTTTATATTATACCTATACTACCTATAATTGTCTCATTTTTTAGATTCCTTTATCTGCACCTGTTTGAAGATACACACATACTCACATAAAGTGTATATTTATAATACATACTATTTTAGACATAGAATTATTTATGTATAAACAGACTAATGTATTTCCTAATTCATTTAGTTATACTTTTCTAATGATTTACTAGAAGTTATAAGAGCTAGAAAAGTAAAAGTATGTGGTACTTTATTTTCTGTTAGGAAGAATCCATGTCAAATCAACTACATTTTGTTCTCAATTCAGACTTTCTTAAGGACTTTGCTAATATGATACCACCTTTCCCTGAGGTATCCTCTCTAGAAATTTGCAGGTCAGTGGACATTCTCTGACCTGCCTTCTTTCATCTTGTGATATCTTATCTGACAAAAACAATTTAAATTTTTGCTGGTGGGCTGGTAATATTAGTGATGACAAGATTAAAATACAGGGATGTGGAGGGAACACCATGACATGGCTTAAAAAGGACCCACATGACAAGGACAGGAGTCAGGTGCTAGCCCGTTGTTGCAAGAGTTACTCAGGGGCCCTGAATCCAGACTGCCTCAGCTTCTCTTAAGAAGTTAGTTGCCTATCTCTAGATTAAATCTCTCATGAGGTAAATGATATGAATAAGAGTACAACAAGAAAATAGTTGTATCCTCTAGTCCTCACCTACTCTGACCTGAAAACATGTACAGAATATTTAAAGGTTTTTCAGGACTAACCCAGTGCTAATAATCAAAAAAGAAAGAAAGAAAGAAAGAAAGCAAGGAAGGAAGAAAGAAAAAACATTCAAGAAAATGCAATGAATTAACTGTGAAGAATTCTTCCCAAGGCAAGGTATATATAGGTATATGCTTGACCAAGATAAATATAATTAATGATTATAACTATTATAAATATAATCTCATAATAAGAATTACTGAATTTGTGCATATAAGAATTGGCTAGTACTATTGAGAAAGTATTCCTGAATAGAGAAAGTAGTAGTTTACTGTGCTAAATGCATCTAGTTATGTAGTAACTACTTGGTATATAGTATTGAAAAGTAAAACAGTAAAACCCTGCAGCCAACTATTAAGGCAGCATAAAGAAGAAGCCCCGCCTTGCACCAAGGTATCTTCCCTAGTACTTAAGAAAAACAACCAGGGTGAATCATTAAAATCCACCCCCCCCCCAAAAAAAAAAAAAAAAACAGAGAGAGGGATTGAGAGCTTATTCTTTGAAGTGTATCATTGTTTGAACCATAATGCTTCATGAAGCCATATGGTAATTTACTTCAATAAGGCCTAGATATCAATAGTTTCATTTGCTTTCTTTTTTTACTTATTAATTTTTTTATTTATGTGACAGCAGAATGACAGCAAAATGCCTTATAATTCTTATTACACATATAGAACACAGTTTTTCATAACTCTAGTTGTATACAAAGTATATTCACACCAATTCATGTCTTTATACATGTACTTTGGATAATAATGTCCATCATATTCCACCATCATTTCTAACCCTATATCTCCCTTCCCCTCCCACCCCTCTGCCCTATATAGAGTTCATCTGTTCCTCCACGCTCTCCCTCCCTTCCCCACTATGATTCAGTCTCCTTATATCAGAGAAAACACTCACACACTGCTGGTGGGGCTGCAAATTGGTGCAGCCAATATGGAAAGTAGTATGGAGATTTCTTGGAAAATTGGGAATGGAACCACCATTCGGTTCAGCTATCCCTCTCCTGGGTCTATATCCAAAGGACTTAAAAACAGCATACTACAGGGACACAGCTACATCAATGTTTATGGCAGCACAATTCACAATAGCTAAACTGTGGATGCCCTTCAGTAGATGAATGGATAAAAAATTGTGAGATATATACACAATGGACTATTACTCAGCAATAAATGAGAATAAAATCATGGCATTTGCAGGTAAATAGATAGTGTTAGAGAAGATACTGCTAAGTGAAATTAGCCAATCCCCCCAAAACAAATGCCGAATGTTTTTATTTGCTTTCTTATAACATTAAAATTTGAGAGATTCTCAAGGATCTTTTTTGTTTTGTAGTCCACTAAGTTGTCAGGAAAGACCTTTCACTATCCGTCATTAACTCTGATATTCTGTACACTTAAGAATCTTGACTCAGAGGAAAACAGAAAATAACAAAAGAAGTTAAGAAAAGTTTACTTACTACTCTGTATCCCCAAATCAGCCATTCTTATAAAGTAAAATTATTACTGGCATGCCCTGAAACACATCAATCTCTATGTCCCATTTCACAATATTGTACACGCCTTTTAGCCAATAATCAGGTTACATTTTTAAAGTTAAATTTTAGTGCTTTACTATAGTCTTCATTGTAGCCAGAGTACTAAAATCACTTAAGGAATAAATGTAAACCAAAGTTGACTGTAGTTTATGCAACACTAATGGTAACCATTTCTCAAAGTTCAAAATGAGCCTCAGTTTTTTTTTTTATTTTTTGAAAAATAAATCTAATTTAAAACTTTAAATTTTGATTTAATGGTACAATCTTGATTTTTTTAATATGATTTATTAAAAGTTTGCTGGATTTTTGTTGAACTGCTTCCAACATACAGTATTTAAGGGTTTCTCATGTCTTATCTTTCCTGTCATTCTTAATTAATATGTGTACTTCAGTTAAATCAATTACATATAAGGTGGATGATGGTATTACATCAATTACCAATTAATTCATTGGTTCCCAAATTCAACACTCATTTATTACATGATAATGGATATGGTTTAATTGAACTTATAAATATAAATGTTTGAAATATGTAATATGTGAGACATTTGAGCTAATGATTCACTTTCCTCATAAGAGCACTGCTTTCAAGTTCTCCTAATATATATGTAAGAACTGGGTGAGCAAATCCTATAAACTACTGTGCTTGGACAAGGCAGTAGGACTCCCAAAATTCCCTCACTGAGAAACCTTGCGTTCTTGATTTTACTACTACCCAACATTGCTACAAAAAATAAAAACTAGTATATCCACTAAACAAATCCCACTGTTGAGAGTTTTTTTTTTAATTTCATTTTGTTATTAAGGCCTCATGTATGCTAAGCATGTGCTCTACCACTGAGCTGCATTCCCAGTCCCTATTTTATTTTATAATCATATAATTATACTCTGAACATAACATTGGTTCTAATATATTTATTTTTAAATGTATTAAGTTTTCTAAGTCTTTAGATTGAGTTAAAATGTAATTTTCTTCCCAAGACATAAGAATTAAAAATCTTTACTAGAATTTTATAAATATATTAATGATTTCAAAGAGTCAAAAGTTCTTAATGTTTATATAATTCTATTCTGTGCACATTGGAGAACAAATTCAAAACAAACTTTATTCAACATTACTAGTATAGAGTAGTCAAAATCCTTGGCAGTAGTGGCACTGGGTGTCATACTCCTGTAATCCCATCAATTCAGGAGGTTGAAGCAGGAGGATCCTAAGTTCAAAGTCAACCTTGGCAAGTTGGCAAGGCCCTGAGTAACTTAGTGAGACCCTGTCTCAAAGTAAAATACAAAAAAGGGCTGGGGATATGGTTTAGTGCTTAAGGTCCCCTGGGTTCAATCCTAATAACAAAATAATTATGATGATGATGATGATGATAATTCTTTGAAGTGTCTTTTTTGTGAAGACTAACTCATGGTAAGCTTTGTGAAAATGAGTCGCCAGGGGTAGTAGTTCCTATGTTCCTCTACTCTTAAATAACACTTCACATGCATGCTGCTCACCCCTAATCCTTTATTATAAATAAAATAGACTGCATGGTGCACTCCTGTAATCCCAGCAGTTCAGGAGGCTGAAGCCCAAGGACTGCGAGTTCAAATGTATCCTCGGCAAAAGTGAGGCGCTAAACAACTCAGTGAGACCCTGTCTCTAAATAAAATACAAAATAGAGCTGGGGTTGTGGCCCAGTAGTGGAGTGACCCTGAGTTCAATCTCTGGTAGCATGAATAAATACATAAGTAAATAAATATGTTCACATATTTATATTATATATTAAAATCATTTATTTCTAAACTTATTCCATTGAATTCAATTGAAATAACCATTAATTGAGTTTTTAAGTAGTTTTCAAGGTATTTTTCAAATATAATTCAAAAAGTAGCACAGTTCAAACTTTTTTTAAGGAGCTACTTTTAAAATAATGTCAGTTTTGTATAACAGTCACTCTCAAGAAGTACGGTAAAGATTATTTACAGTGTTAATTATGCTGAGGCATCACAAAGGTTTTTTTTTTTATTTCTAAAGGACATAATTATAATTTTATGGAGAAAAAGCACTAAAAATAACACTTCCATTAAACTGTTACTATAAGATGCAGTTCAGATTCCTTGTGTCTTCATAACTGAGTACATAAATCTGTGTTAAGATATAAATTCTTACGCAGTACACATAAAGGTAGATTCATGTAGCAGTTTTGTTTCAAGCAACGTCTTTTAATCATGTGCTTTCAGACAAAAATAAACTAATAAATAAATCACATCCATAAAGATACAGACCAAAAAAAATATTGAGTTAATGATTTCCCAAAAGGGAAAGAATATGTAAACAGCAGTAAGGTGGAGAGTCTAAATAAGGATTCTATGTTAGGCACTGAGTTATGACTTCAGAAGCATGCTGTCAGCCTACATTTCATCATGTTAATAATGAGCAACAGGTGGCTAAAGGGGAAATATAATGATAACACTTATCTTCTCCATGCCTTCCAGAAGTCATCTTTATAAAAATGTAATTATCTTATTAAAATAGCTATTCTAAACTTAAGTTTTGCAAAAAAAAATCTTTATTATATTTCTATATATTGCATATACTCCAAAACAAATATTTGCTTAAAATATTTCAGTAAATCCTTTATTTAAACATATACACAATTTTGATTTCCCCCTGAGATTATAGAAGAATGTCTGAAAATACTAGACTAATGAAAATATTCCAGCTTTGTAGAAGTTGAATGCATTTATTCTAGAATTTTTAGTTCCATAGTAGGCAACTCAGCTTGCCATAAGAGTTTAAATCAAACACATTCACAAACTGTCCAAATATAGGCTGCTCATTCTCACTGATTCAATAAAGCAATTTTACTTAAAACAGAGGACACTAAGATACTCAATATCTAAAATATTTTAAAGAAGCAAGTTTGAATTTCATTTTAAAAACTGTGAAGCAGTCACTATATAGACATGTCAAAATGAGAAGCATTGTTCAAATATTAACAAAATTTTCAATATATTTTTCTACAATGAGGGCATGAGAAACAGAAATTTTCTCCAGATTTAGAAATATCACATTTGCTTATTTTTTGTTGGAGTTAATATTAGTACAAACTTAAAACAAAGAGGTAAGGATTCACTTTTATAAGAGCATTCATTTAGTAATAAAATGACATTTAAGCTTTGTTCACAACGTATGTAAGAATAAGACCTCCATTAAGTATTATCATTATCAATTTTCATCCTCTGTATCCATGCTGAATATCAAGTAGCTGCACCTAGATTTAAAGTCAAATTACTTTTTTTTTTTTTTTTTAATTTCTTTTTTTCCAGAATCCCCTTCAGGACTTGGCTTGCCAGGTACTTTTTTGAAGGGGTGTTGGGACAAGGGAGTCAAGGAGCCTAGCTGAAAATTAGCCCTAGCTTCCATTGATTTTTGCCAAATCGTGACAGAGTCTGAGCTGATCAAAGAAGTTAACTCATCTACACGTAGTGCACTGCAGATGGACTCCCTAAGAAATTCTCTCAAATGTCACAGTAAGGATTGGCAATTGTCTGTGAATCACTCTGGCTCCTTTTCAGGCCTTAGGGTTTATAGAGAGGATTGGGGGACCTGTAACCAAGTCAGGGAGACCTCTTTACTGGAACAACCAAGTTAAGTGTGGCAGGATGAGCTGTGTTCTGGCCACAGACAGCACTTGGCTCTGCTCAGATCAGGTGTGTGTATGTGTGTCTGTGTGTTGGGGGTGGTGGTGACTAGAATGTCTTGGCCATTGGCTCCAGTCAAACAAAAAGTCCCAGTCTGTAAAACTCCTTTCCTTTAAATAACCTTTCAGAAAACTCCCAAAGAGACTCCACAGTTAACTCTTTCATGGATGTCGCCTGCGGGCGTCCCCACCCCGGCAGATTTTACAGCAGTGATTAATTGGGAAGTAAAACATAATCAAAAGCATTGCAAACACGTTCTCAGTTAAAGTTAATGGTGAAACACAAATCTGATAGCAATTTTATGTAATTGGAGCAGTTCAACTTCTGCCTACTGGTGCTGCCAAACAACCTCCCACCCCTGGAGAGCGGGCATTTATAAATCTTACATCTTCCTACCTCCAAACTCAAATTCCTTAATGGACCATTAGTAAAGGGATCGATCCTAGTTACTTTAGTAGCAATACAACGCAAAGGCACATCTGCTGGGTTTACCAGTGCCAGAAACACCATTCAAAAGTTGAGAAGGTAGAGCCAGCACTTTGCGAACCTTTGGGGGGCAGGGGATGGGTGTGCTGTGGGAGTGTGGGGTGGGGGAGAAAGAGTGAGAACCTGCTGTGACCTGAACTCCCGTGCATCCAACAAGCAAGTCCTCCCTGATGCTAGCTGGGAGGTGGGCAGCGAAATTGCTAAGTTCTCCAGCCGCTATGAGAGCAGCCTTTCCCCTCAAAATTCCTCTCCCTAGGAACTGAGCCCACTCCCCACCCCTAACCGCCGCGTTCTTCGCCTTGAAGCCCAGAGCGCGTGTGTCTGGGAATGGGGACGCGCAGCACTTACGTCTCGGAATTTGTTCCACTGTCCGACTTCCTTGTCATACTGAGAGATTGTGGTGAGCCATTGTTTATCGTCCAGAAAATTACCGCCGTCCGACCGCCCCCCGGCTGCAGCCACCGCCGCGGCAGCTGCGAGAGCCTGACTGCACCAAGCGGCTGCACACACACACAATACGGCTGACACCTTGAGCATCTGGGAAAGGAGACACAACCGGGAGGGGGGATGGCAGTGTCAAATAAGGGGTACGGAGACTAGGGCGACCCCGGAAGACATGCATCAGCAACGACGGGGATAGAGAGAGGGGGAGACAAGCAGGGACAGGGTGTCCCCTTCCCGCAGGCTTTACCCCCAAACCCCGGGCACTCACACACACGCAGACCCAAGGGAGAAAAGGGGGATCTAAGAGGAAGCCCCAGCCGCAGCAGCAGCCCTAGCGGGCAAAAAAACCGCTTCCTGGCACATCACCTTGTTGTGAGCCAGCACTGTGCTCGCAGCTCCTGCTGGAAATGCAGCCCAGCTCAGCCAACTCGCTGCTTTCAGGAGCCGCTGCACGCGCCGCCGTCTCGAGCCGTCCACTCAGCTCCCTGCGCCGGGCGCGCTCCCCCCATCTCCACCCTCCCCCCGCGCGCTGATCTCTCACTAGCTTCCCTCGGTTTACCCCTCCCTCCCCCATCTTCTTTTTTCCCTCTTTCCCCTCCCGCTATCCCACCTTCGTTTCGCTGAATCCAAGCTGCAGTGGGCTCCGGATGCGTCGCTCGGCTGGAGCCAGAGGATGCGGTAGCTCTTAGCCTAGCAATCCTTATCTGCTTTCTAACCTCTCTGCTCCAGAAGAGGTTCTCATGTTCGCGAGGCAGCCTGCTCATTCTCTCTGCTTCTAGATTTAACGCGGAGCGTTCAATCCGTTCTGCAAATTTCTGGGGTGGTCAGGCAGACGTGGGAAATGAGATCTGAAGAAAACTTTATGCATCACCAAACAAGAAACCCTGGGACTCTCTATCCCGTAAACCTCCTGGACCCAGCTCCACCCTGAAGCAAGGCCATCAGTAAGGTCCTGGGAGATCAGTTTAATCTCAGAAAATGTAGTGAAGGGCATTCGTGAACTTCTGGATTATTAGGGAGCACAAACTTTCATGTTACATGGATGAAGTTTCTCTTTCTCTCTCTCTCTCTCTCTCTCTCTCTCTCTCTCTC